>NC_064615.1:228825057-229128087 GCF_023898315.1 Schistocerca nitens | reverse complement strand
TCTATTTACATTATTCCGTGATTTATTCAGTTTTCAAATTTATACTGACTTTTTGATCACCCGGACTTCGTACAATTATTAGAGAACCTCTGCCATGATCAGCTCTCGGTATCGTCCAGAGAAAAGTCTGTAATGTCTCTGTACGAGGCTCAATCTTGTCCCATTCTCGTGATTCCTTCTTAAAATACGATACATCCCTATAGACAAAAGTATTGTCAGCAAACTGATGGTACTGCTCGTACTGCCTGACAAGTATTACGTATATCGAGAACAATATAGCTCGTATTACTGGATGAAAAGGTGTCATGCAAGCGCTGTTTTTTCATATAAACCCAAACAAGTTTCAGCATCTTTCTGCCACTGTAAGAGGATATTATTTATTGACATCCCTAAAATGTGAAGATGTGTTAAGTGATGATTATTCTACGAAACTCAGGCTTACAAACAGCTCGATCTGTTGGCGTTAGCTTAATTTTTTACATTTCTGGCTTGTGCAGGACCCTATTTACATTACCGGGTACTGTAGGTTGTCATCTACGATAAAATGAGGTTAATGTGAGTTACGGTGGCGAGTTAACGCATCACTTTACATCCAAACATAACTTTATTCAGCGTAAACATTTCGCGACCATATGATTAATAACATTTAGTTTTCGAAAATCATTTTTCAACTTCATTCCCATAACTTTTTGAGAAGCACATACGAAAGCTAGACATATTTTGTGGTACTTTGTTCGAAAATAACACTTTTCAGCTTTACTAAAACACAGTGGTAAATGTACTCTTGTGTGTCTAATACCAGATGGCCTTTACTTGTAGTCAAGTCAGTTTGGCGCGATATTTGAATGAATGTCAACTCCACACCCCCACCCCGTGGGACCGACGCATAGCGCTGATGGTCATGGAAGGTGCCGTAATGGCTGTACTATACGTGAATGTCATCCTCCGACATATAGTGCAACCATATTGGCAGCATATTGGCCAGGCATTCGTCTTCATGGACGATAATTCGCGCCCCCATCGTGCACATCTTGTGAATGACTTCCTCCAGAAAAACGGCTTCGCTCGACTAGAGTGGCCAGCATGTTCTCCAGACATGAACCCTATGGAACATGCCTGGGATAGATTGAAAAGGGCTGTTTATGGGCATCGTGACCCACCAACCTCTCTGAGGGATCTACGCCGAATCGCCGTTGAGGAGTGGGACTTCTGAACCAACAGTGCATTGATAAACTTGGGGATAGCATGCCATGACGAATACAGGCATGCATCCATGCAAGAGGACGTGCTACTGGATATTAGAAGTACCGGCGTGTACAGCAATCTGGACCACCAGCTCTGAAGGTCTCGTTGTATGTTGGTACAACATGCAGTGTGTGACTTTCATGAGCAATGAAAAGGGCTGAAATGATGTTTATTCCTATTTCTGTACAGGTTCCAGAATTCTCGGAACCAAGGTGATGCAAAACTTTTTTTGATGTGTGTATTATTACCGCTTCGTTTGAACAACTTATTTATGGAAAAATCCTCATAGCCGTTGGCTATCAATGCATCCTAAGGAAATCTAGGTCTTATCGCAACCCTGTGTGGCTGGTCCCGGCGGAGGTTTGAGTCCTCCCTCGGGCATGGGTGTGTGTGTGTTTGTCCTTAGGATAATTTAGGTTAAGTAGTGTGTAAGATTAGGGATTGATGACCTTAGCAGTTAAGTCCCATAAGATTTCACACACATTTGAACATTTTTTTATCGCAACCTTTTACTGTCAATGTTGAAGGATGCGGTCGAAGATAGTGTGTTCAGAACAGCTTGCTTCTGAGCTGGGTGCTGGTGCGAAGCGTCGTCTAGAAACATGTTTATGTTGGTAGATTGCCTGTAAAATCTGTGGCCTTGAGTATTTCATACATCAACACGTCTTAAAACGAGAGACCAACGTCACTCTGTGTCTCCATGGTGAAGCTGATTTTCTGATAAATGTTATTCGGGAAATCATAGAACTTATGAATATCTTCCCTGTTGTGTAGCCATCCAACAAATGTTTTATCCATGTGAATGCGGCAGTGTTTAGCCATCTGCGGACATCAGTGGGCTACTGAATAAAATCCCAGCAGGAGTACCGAAAAGTTGAGCAGTGAAAAAGTTAGTAAAGGAATATGACGCGATCGAACGACTCACGTTTTATCGCCAATATGTCCACTCTCTGCGAAGCTGAAGTGAGACAGTACATGCACCGTGTACCCTACTGACTGACAGCACTTCTGAAATTCCCCCTTTCAGCCGAAATAGTGTCCATGCATTGCTTCAAACGTGTGAGTACTTGTTTCTCATCTGTGCGCTGCCGGACTGCCTGCAGCGCGGCGGTAGGTGGTTTGGCGCAGGTTGCGAATAGAAAGCAGCGGCAGACGAGCAAGAAGACCCCGCGGGGTCGACTAGGGGCTGACCCGTCGCATTCCGCAGGGATCAAGGGCGCGGGCTGCCTGGCATTACTGCCGCCTGCGGCAGCGGGACGCAGGTCTCGAAACGAAGCCCCAGCTGGTCTTCCTGATGCAGCTTACTGGTCAGCAGCAACTACATGACGCCGGCATACAGTACATCGCTGCAAACCATTCCTGTTTCTTGGTGACTAACCATTATTCCACGAGACTGTACGTACCACTTCGGCACTTTCTAAACCGTTTCACTATGTTTCCATTCCGACACGTTTCATACCCAGATTTTCGTAGTTTCCGGATTCCATTCGTCACTCTCAGATGCGTTCAGTTACTCTCTGAAATTCGTCCTCGTATTGCTCGTGTCTTGCTAGGGAACATATGAGATGTAAAGCAGTCCATGAGCAACTGGATTATACACAGCGTAATGCTCCCGCTTTCACCTTGACAATAACACTGGCGCATCGTGACATTGTGAGATTACAGTATTGAGCCTGGAAATGATTTAAGTAAGCGGAGATCTCACCCATTTCGAAATCTAAGAGATGTACAAATCTATAGCCTTCTAATGGAAAGGTAGGCCTGTGAGAGGATTTACCAGAGTGAAGTCATCCGTTGGCTTGTACCGTGATTTGAAACTCCAACCAGGGACGTTGTACTCAGATGATATGTCGGTGTAACCTGAGCCGCCGTCATATGGAACGTGTTTCTGATCGTGAAGCGCCCCAGATGTGGTTTCCATCGTGGCTTGCGCATGCTTAGAAATGAGCTGGTGAATCACACGGAACCTGTTTCTCATCAAGATTAGCGACTGCGGCGCTCTCCGGCGGCAGTTGACGGCTGTTCCTGGCTCGCCAATCAAACATTTTGTTTACAAAAATAGAGGCGTGTTAACTAGCTGTATTAGCTCTATTTAAACTCTCGTTTTCTTCCTTGTCCATAATCTACCCATGTTGCTCTGGGTGTATTACACATAATATACATAAACAAAAACTTGAGTTCCATGAGCATGATACAAGGGAAAAAAGGAAATTCAATGTCCAGTCACTGAGCTTGTATCAGTTCAGCACTTTCTAATCTTTCTATTTACAGTTACAGCACTATATTACGGTAATAAATGCAGAATGCTGGTGAAGTAATGAGGAAGAATGGCCCATCGCGGGGAGGCTAAAAAAATCAGTGCAAGGAAGATGGAAATGGCCTTTCAGTGTACTGAAAAAGTGTAAAATAAGAAATCTGTCTTCTCCGAAGCAAAGTTGCAGCACTATATCACGGTAATAAATGGAGAATTTTTATATGAAGCGGAATGTGTAGGTGTGATTACGAAGAAACAGAAAATATGACAGAGAGGAAAATCCTAAAAAAAATATTGGGGCTGACAAAGCACGACGGAGAATACACTAACTGGAGTCATGTAGATCTGTGCAAGAAAATTTAACAACTAAATGTAACGATAAGAAACCATAGAATGATTTTTATGGCCAGCTAGTTCGGTGAAAATGGAACTTGCCAGAGAATTTTCGAATATCGCAACTCGAAAAAATGTCCCTAGTGTAAGTGGCTCCAAAAAATCAGAAGTGATCTGAAAGAGTTAATGGACCACTGGAATCTGACTTCAATGACATACCGTAGTTTTGTCAGGTAATATGGCTGAGTAGGGGTAAAATCCTTGAACGTTTTCCACTATTGCTTGAAAAGTTAAATCGTTTTATGGATATGAAAGGAAGATCGGTTCCTGAGGTTTCTGACACTCAATGGGATATTAAGTTAGCATTTGTTACTGACATGACCACTGATTTGAATTGTCTCAATGCGTAGTTGTACTGAAAAGTTCACCGAGCGTGGTGGCGCAGTGGTTAGCACACTGGACTCGCATTCGGGAGGACGACGGTTCAATCCCGTCTCCGGCCATCCTGATTTAGGTTTTCCGTGATTTCCCTAAATCGTTTCAGGCAAATGCCGGGATGGTTCCTTTGAAAGGGCACGGCCGATTTCCTTCCCTAACCCGAGCTTGCGCTCCGTCTCTAATGACCTCGTTGTCAACGGGACGTTAAACACTAACCACCACCACTGAAAAGTTCAGTTAATTGTAAGCGCTGTAACTGTTCGTATGCACATTTTTGACATGTTTTTGCATTTTGGGAAATAATATTCGTGACTATATTACGATGATCTGAAAATGCTTTCCGGCCCGAAACTGGTAATCGAGTGAATGAAAAAGAAGTGAAATTTGCATCTTTGTACTGGTTTCCCGTTCTGTATAAGAGAAGTTGCTGACCCATAGCTATTCCAGCGTGCTGGAAGTTTGCAAAAGTGTGTCTCTATGTTCTAAATTCGCGCAATGCAAATGAAATTATGGGACATGGAGAGGTCAGTTTCAGGATAGTGATTTCCGGCATCTTTCCGAATGTGAGGCGATTAGCAGCTGAGATTAATAATGACCTTGTTGCGTCATTTGTTCAGTCTCTCGATAATTTGTATACAGCATTCGCAAAAGGATTCGAGGATTTGAGATCAATTGAGTCAGATTTTCATATCTTAATGTCACCACGCTCGGTGGACGTCAGAACTGTGTCCGCGGAGGTGCAGTTAGAACTGACAGATTTGCAATGTGACCGCTTCATTACGGAGAAGTTTAGAATGGCGAACGACATCATTAAGTTCTATTCTTGCCTTCCACGGGATAGATTTCCTCAGCTAAAATATGCATGTTTGGTGCTACTTATTTATGTGAACAGTTTTTCTCAGCCTTAAAGCTTTGCAAATCGAAACATAAGTGACAGATGTCCATCTGAGAGCCGTTCTTCGAGTGTGCACAACAAGAAGAATTTGTTCGGACATTCCCTCGCTTGCAGCAAACCATGGGAGATATGGATCATAATATGTATAAATATAATGTAACAATGTCCTCATTTTTGTATGCGATGTGATTATTTATTTAAGTAACGGAATAGTATTACGGTGCATTTAACCTGCTGCCAATGAATCCTTAGCACCGCAGTGTTGTATTTTATGTCCAGAAAGTACTTAACCTAATGTAACACACACACGCCCGAGAGAGGACTCAAACCTCCAGTCGCAGTACTCCGCCCCGCGCCCCAAAACGCGCCGCGTTCCACCGAGCGGAGACGGCGGCCACACACACTCCGCTTCGTCTCGCTCCATCGTGACGTATGTCCTCTGGTGAGCTGCCCGCATTTACGTCTCGTCTGCCGGGCTGGTCCGAGCTAGAGTAAACGGGCGCCCAGCTGATCACCTCTGCTTTACACAGTTTCGGCCATTTCGTGCGGTGGCAACAACGTACGATACGTGCCTACTATCTGCTACGGTAGAAACGTCACATGGAAGTTCTGGGCCCTCATGCATTCAGGACGATTGTCAGTGCTTCAGTATAATGACTGTCTGAGGCCGAGTGTTGTGTTAACAGTACTAGATGTATTGACGAACCGTTACTTCACAGAAACTTAGTTAAAACCCTTTCTGGCGGGCCACCAGCGAGGCGTGGGAAAGACTTGTGTTCCCAGGCAGTCTTGGCGGGCAAATTCCTGCGTTTTCTGCAAAATCATAACTGTGATTGGCTTGCTCAGGGGATACCTCCGTGACGTAGCAAAATCGGCGCAGAAATTGGCGCCTAGTATCTCCATTGTTGGAATGGTAGTGCGTCGGCAATGGAGTGGAATTTTCCTCCGGTTTTCGAGTTGCTGATTGGAACGTTTAACTACGGCTACTGTCGTGGGGGCGGGAATGTTCTGTGTTCGGCTTGTACGGGTGCTCTGGTGGGAGTCGGCTCTCGCCTTTCGGTCGGAGTAGGTTACAAGACTGAGCTCTCGCTGCTCTGGACAGCCTGCCTTCCGTTGGCTGTCTAATATACTTCCATTTAATTGTAACTGTTTGACGAAGTTGCTGAAGTTTCGACTTCATCGTAACTTTCCGAGTACAGTTGGCAATTGAGCGTTCTGCGTACAAGCGGCCTACGTTGTCCATCTTGGGCAGTTTTGGCTAAAGTTGACTGTATCGGAGTTACTGTGTGACTTCGCTTGTTAAAATCAATCACTGTACCGTCAGTGATTGTGTGGCGAGCCTTCTTCCTCAGAGGCGTATTTGTATTGATAGGAAGTCTTTAGTCAGGAGCAACCAGACCAGGACAATTTGTTTCGGGCTATACTCGCGACATTATCATCACCACGACGGGACGTCAAAGCAACTAGCCATCGCTTCCGGTACGCCAGATCCTGTGCTTGCAGTTAAGAAGACAACTTGGTAATGTATGTCCGCAGCACCGGCAGATTAGGGAGTTTTGCTCTGTGATAATCAGAGCTCAGCAGAGCGTGCCTGTTCCCGTCTTTTCTTACGTGGTTCTGTCTTGGGTGTTCATTGTCTGAGTTCTCACTACAGTAACAGCAATTAATGTTGGGTTGGCTGGGTGTTTCTCTTAAGATTTGAGTTGCAAGGAATTGGCTCCATATACCACTTGGTCATAAACGTCACAAGCTAGTTTAAGGACAACTTCACCTTCACAGCATTTATTTGAGTATCCAATTTGACGTATTGTAAATGTTTCATGTGTTGTGTTTATTATTTTGAGTTTAGTCATAATAAATCAAATTGTTATTTTGGACAAAACTTTCATTCTGTAGATCGGTAGAGCAACCCTTTCATTTCTCACCACGTTAATGAAACTTATTTATCAAATTAATTTCTATCAAATTATTTCAGGTGCCAAACTCTTTTCTACTCCACTTTCAGGGTCAATTAGAGTCAGTTCGAGTTTCTTCTTAATCTATGTGCAACAACAAAAGTCGGAGTTAGAAAAGGGGGGGCTTAGAGCATCATTTCCATATGAAGATTCTAGAAGAATTTAGTATTAAATACACTGCTAGCCCCGGCACCTCGCAACTGAAGGTAATTTAAAATGAGTTAGCTGCAACCAAAGGCATTTATTGATGTTTATGTTTCCAGAATGACATTTCAATGAACCAGGCATCCGAGCTTCAGCTATTTACACGTCTTAAACAGACTAACAATGTCAAGACACGTAAATAAATGTAAACATCTGAAGATGAGGTGAACGTAAAATTAATATACTCCCAAAATGCGTGTTTTGAAACATAAATTATTGGCGTGGCTTGTCGGAAAAGCGACGCCATTCTTAACGGTGCGTAACTCCATAAACATTAACGTCACTAACGATATAGTTTTGATCTTATGTGCTTGGAGCTCTGCTGTCGCCGTGTCACGTGTCTAGGCGACCTGCAAAATTAACTATTTGACAGCAAAGGTTGTATAAAAAGCAAACCTGCACTTACAGAAGTTTTAAAACACTCTTTAGAGTTCTGAAGTTATAAACGGCAACATATTGGGCTCGAAAGGCAATCCACAACTCACACAAAGACCAGATTGTAGCTATAACAGTCGGAAAGATGAAAGGGAGGCACTAGTTGAGAAGTGAGTGCAGAGTGTTTCAAATATTATTCACTTACGTTGAGCAATCCGTGAAGGAAACAAACGACAAATTCCGAAAATGAGTTCGAGTTCAGGAAGACGAAAACAACTACTTTAAGAGTGAAATTCTATCAGCGGTGTCAAAGGGCTTCCGAGATCAATTGGACAGAATAGGTAGTATTTTAAATAGCGTTATAGGATGAACATCAGGAAAACTAAAACAAGGGTAATGGAGTGCAGGCAAGTTTGCTACATTCGGAAACAGGACAAGTAGAAGATGAAAAAATAGTTCAAATGGCTCTGAGCACTATGGGACTCAACATCTTAGGTCATCAGTCCCCTAGAATTTAGAACTACTTAAACCAAACTAACCTAAGGACACCACTCACATCCATGCCCGAGGCAGGATTCGAACCTGCGACCGTAGCAGTTTCGCGGTTCCGGACTGAAGGGCCTAGAACCGCTCGGCCACCCCGAGTAGAAGATGAGTTTTCCTACTTAGGTACAAATAACACTGACGATGGAAGAAATAAAGAGATAATAAAATGCAGATTGAAAACTGTTTGAAAAGTCTTTATGAAAAGTAGGATTTCGTTATCATCAAATACTAATTTAAGTTTTAGAAAGTATTTTCTGGAAATATTTCTCTGGAATTTAACGTTACATGATAGTGGAACATGGACGAAAAAAATTCGCACAAGAGGAAAATAGAAAGATCTGTAACAAGGTGTTACAGAATAATCCCGGAGGTAAGAAGAGTAGATCGACCACCTAATGATGAATTACAGCAAGCAATTGGAGAGAAAGTAGATCTACGATACAACTTGACTAAATGAGGGGTAATCTTCGTTGATCCATTATGGATCGTGGGACGACGGCTGGCATGAACTTCTTGATGCAATAATTTACCACCAGCCGTGTGTATTGTAGAAATTTATTTTATTTTATGAACTTCTATGTGCTACCAGTTTCGGCATTACATTGATGTCACCTTCAGGTTATGACGAGTGGTGCCTGAAGATGGCATCAATGTAATGCCGAAACTGGTAGCACATAGAAGATCATAAAATAAAATAAATTTCTACAGTACATACGGCTGTTGGTAAATTATTGCACCCAGGAAAAAAAAATTAGGGGTAGGTTGACAGGACGCATTCTGTGGCACCAGGGAATAGTTAATTTGTTAATGTCGGAGCAGGAGTATGTAGGGGGTAAAAACTGTAGAGGAGAACAAGGTTTGACAGCAATGAGGAGATGCAAGTGAATTTAGGTAAGCAGTACCTACACAAAAGCTGCTAGAATCCTCTCTACCACAGCGTACCAGGTGGAATTGGTGAACAGATATGAGTGTGCGTCTGTCCGACGTTACGTTGGCCCCTTGAGCCAATGGCGGCAGCCTGAGTGCGAATTTATGTCGGCGCCTTCCGGCTGTTTGAACCATGTAAACGAGATCAGCTGCGTTGCGCCATCCCCGGCTAAAGTTTCCATTAAGCAGATGGGCGGCGCGAAGCGGTCTTCATTAAGGGCTGGCGATAGCTAGCGAACTCGGCACTAGTGCGCCAGATAAGCTGCGTTTCGGGTGCGGTAGGCCGCCAGGAGGGGGATGGGAGTGGGAGTGGGAGAGGGTGGCAACAGGGGGGGAGGGGTGGAGGGGAGACGCACTCACGTCTGCCGACAACCGGAACATTTCCGTCCGGGTGCCGGAGCACTTCCCCCACCCCAGGCTCCATCCCTTGTTCCACGTATGCGTAGGCACGAAGATCTGGGAGAGCGCAGAATAGAGACAGTATAGAGACGTAGGCTATGGCTTCCAGTCTGAGAGTCGGGAGAGAGCTTATAGCAATGCTGGGGAACGTCTCCCTGGGGGTCACATTGCGTGTCAAATGTGTGCGTATTTGTATTATTAATTTTTAAACCAACAGTTATTTTCTCATTCAAACTTTTAATACACTGACGGAAGAAAATCGCGACACCAAGAGAGAGCTGAATGACATAACCAGAAGTTGGTGAGTGCGCTTCTACATCTGAAAGATGACGGCTATTCAAATTTCGCACCAGTTGCATAAGAGAGGCATTAGTAGCGCCACTATGAGGATGCTTCGAATACACCCTGTAACGTTCGTGAGCGTTAGTTATCTTTGATATTGGACGTGGTGAGTTGAAGCTACTCAAGAATGTCTTTAAGCCAACAAGGCGCCATTTACTAATACCTCACTCAATTTGAACTAGGTCGTGTAATAGGGCTACGAGAAGCTTGCTGCCCCTTTTGCGATATTGCAGAAAGACTTGGCAAGAAGGTAGCCACTGCACGTGATTGCTGGTAGCGGTGGCCACGAGAATGTACGATCACAAGAAGACCGGGCTCCGGACGGCCACGTGGTATTTCCGAGAGGAAAGACTATCGTGTTCAGCGTATGGCTCTGGCACATCATGTGTATCTGCACGCTACGGTCGCAGGTTCGAATCCTGCCTCGGGCATGGATGTGTGTGATGTCCTTAGGTTAGTTGGGTTTAAGTAGTTCTAAGTTCTAGGGAACTGATGACCTCAGCAGTTAAGTCCCCTAGTGCTCAGAGCCATTTGAACCTTTTTTTTTTTTTGTGTGTCTGCAGCAGCAATCTGAGCAGCAGTTGGCACCACTGTGAGACAACGAACTGTTACAAATCGGTTAGTTCAAGGACAGCTCCGAACCAGACGCCTTGTAGTGTGCATTCGTCTGACCCCAAACCACCGCCGTTTAGGAGTTGAGTGGTGACAAGCGAGAGCTCATTGGAGGGCAGGGTGGATGTCTGTTGGGTTTTCTGATCAAATTTGGTTGTGCCTCGGTTCCAGTGATAGCTGCGTGTTTATTAGAAGGAAACGAATTGAGGGCCTGCAAACAACCTGTCTGCGTGCTAGACACACTGTACCTGCAACTGGAGCTATAGTCTCGCCTCCCGTAACAGCGTGGAAAAACTAATCATCTTCTACATCTTGTCTACAGCGCTCCAAGACTGTCATGCACTATGCAGTTTTTGCTCTTTGTGCTGATTAGTGAGCATTTTTGGAACGCGTCTCGCTCACCGTTTGTGGTATCCTAGGCGTTCAGTGACACACCTGCAAATTGAGGTTCGTGCAACATTTTGGAATTCATCAGCCAGACCGCTAATCGTCAATCGCCGATCACTTCAGAGTTTTTGGTTCTCTTGATCAACGATGTCGTCGGTCCGAATACATAACCTGCCACTAGGCTGTTCATCGTGAATATTTGTGCAGCCATTATGAAATTCTCGACACCATTTTCGAACTTGTTGGTCGCACATTATTTCAGGTCCATACTCACGATAGATTTCAGAAGCTGAAGATCCTTTTACCAACAAAAATCTAGTCATACCGCACACTTTACAATTGGCGGGATCTACGATTGTCTCGGTCGTTGCGATCTGCTCTCACTGACTGGTAAATGACTACTGAATCAAACCAACATTGCAGTAGTTTCCTAATTAGTCGACAGACAGCGATATCTACATCTACATCTACATCCATACTCTGCAAGCCACCTGACGGTGTGTAGCGGAGGGTACCTTGAGTACCTCTATCGGTTCTTCTCTCTATTCCAGTCTCGTATTGTTCGTGGAAAGAAGAATTGTCGGTATGCTTCTGTGTGGGCTCTAATCTCTCTGATTTTATCCTCATGGTCTCTTCGCGAGATATACGTAGGAGGGAGCAATATACTGCTTGACTCTTCGGTGAAGGTATGTTCTCGAAACTTTAACAAAAGCCCGTACCGAGCTACTGAGCGTCTCTCCTTCAGAGTCTTCCACCGGAGTTTATCTATCATCTCCGTAACGCTTTCGCGATTACTAAATGATCCTGTAACGAAGCGTGGTGCTCTCCGTTGGGTCTTCTCTATCTCTTCTATCAACCGTATCTGGTACGGATCCCACACTGCTGAGCAGTATTCAAGCAGTGGGCGAACGAGCGTACTGTAACCTACTTCCTTTATTTTCGGATTGCATTTCCTTAGGATTCTTCCAATAAATCTCAGTCTGGCATCTGCTTTACCGACGATCAACTTTATATGATCATTCCAGTTTAAATCACTCCTAATGCGTACTCCCAGATAATTTATGGAATTAACTGCTTCCAGTTACTGACCTGCTATTTTGTAGCTAAATGATAAGGGATCTATCTTTCTATGTATTCGCAGGACATTACACTTGTCTACATTGAGATTCAATTGCCATTCCCTGCACCACGCGTCAATTCGCTGCAGATCCTCCTGCATTTCAGTACAATTTTCCATTGTTACGACCTCTCGATATACCACAGCATCATCTGCAAAAAGCCTCAGTGAACTTCCGATGTCATCCAAAAGGTCATTTATGTATATTGTGAATAGCAACGGTTCTATGACACTCCCCTGCGGCACACCTGAAATCACTCTTACTTCGGAAGACTTCTCTCCATTGAGAATGACATGCTGCTTTCTATTATCTAGGAACTCTTCAATCCAATCACACAATTGGTCTGATAGTCCATATGCTCTTACTTTGTTCATTAAACGACTGTGGGGAACTGTATCGAACGCCTTGCGGAAGTCAACAAACACGGCATCTACCTGTGAACCCGTGTCTATGGCCCTCTGAGTCATGCGAGAAACTTCATTCAGGCCTACCAGCACTTGAATACTGGTCACCAGAACTAGATTTTGTAATACACATCGTATATCATTTCATACTTGATCTGCCCGCTTAATTTTTAACGTCCTTCGATAGTACTGCAATTCAAACGCTTCCAGTTCTTCTTTGGATTTGTGTAGCCTACTGTCTGCCCTTACCCCCACGTCCGCTCCTCCCGAACCATTCTGCTGTGCAAAGAACGCCATCGGCGCGTATGCGGCAGCCTGCGGTAATACCGCACGCACGTCGCCGCCGCCGTCCTCGTGCGTAACGATTTAATTGGGAGGGCGGAGGACGCGCTGTCGCGTGGGTTTTATGCGCGGCGCGCGGGCGCGCCAGACCGCAGCGGGCGCAGATGGCTCCCTGGGGTGGCCGGCCATTATCTCGCCCGTAATTTAAATTCAGCATAAATGGAAATGTTCGGAAATCCGAAACACGAATCTGCATCCCGCACACCCACTGACAGGCCGTCGTTTGTTATTTAAAGCGCGCCCTTCATTTGCATTCTGTTTTTAATGAAACCGACGGCCACCCTCCGTCCGTCCTTTAGGTGAGGTAAACAAACAGTCGAAGGCCCTGTAGGCCCCTCATTGTCCTTATCTTGTTGTACGACTAGCAACTGCGCCTCCATCTCTTAAAATTGGTATCCCCCTGTTTTTCCTCGAACCTTCTTATCAGAATATCCCTCTGTGTACCTCCGACACCCGACCTGTATCTTTTATGTCCACGTGCTGCGCTATACCCTTAATCAAAATATAATGTTCTGTGGCCAGAATGAAATTTTCACTCTGCAGCACTGATGTTAAATATACTGACAGACAAAAGCTGTGTGCCTCTGACTTGGGACCTTTGCCTTTCGCTGTTAAGAGCTCTACCAACTGAGCTACCCAAGCACGACCGCCCCCACACCCCACACCCTCCCCTCACAGGCTTAATTCCGCAAGTTTCGTGGGAGAACATTCGCGGGAGAACTACTGTGAAGTTTGGAAGGTAGGAGACGAAGTATCGGTGGAAGTAACACTGAGTCGTCCTTGGGTAGCTCAGTTGGTAGAGCATTTGCCCGCGGGATGAAAAGGTCCCGAGTTCTTACACTACTAACGAAAGCAAATCAGTGTCAAAACGAATTCTTGATCGTTCACCTGTATTTATTAACAAAACGTGTTTGACATTTTCCAGTCAGCTTTCTTTATTTTTGCTGTATATATACAGGCTGCAAAACAAAACTGCGTGTATAACATTTTAAGAGTGTTTAGCGAAGGTAAAAAGAAACACTATTTCTATGTGACGAAAATTTCACAGATGCACTGTTCCCCGCAAGGATGATGAACTTTTTGAGGCTATTTACGTTCAGAGAGAATCTTCAAACTTCCTTGTCATGAATACTGTTTCACAGATATTGAAAACGTTGTTCATTTACATTACTGCGCAACAGGAATCTGCGTGCCAGTGGCTGTCTAACACGCTCAAAAAAAAATGTGTTTCACGAATAGGGACTGCACTCATCCAAACGGGTAACCAGTTGCTCCGAGAGTTTTACATCGTTGTCTCGAACACAGAACGCTTCATCTGTCCCCACAAAAAGAAATCCGTGGGAGTGAGGTCAGGAGAAGGTGGTGCCTGCGATAGTAGCGTACCTCTTCTAATCAAGAGCAAGGTGTGGTGGATGATGATTATGATGATGTTTGGTTTGTGGGGCGCTCAACTGCGCGGTTATCAGCGTCCCTACAAATTCCCAAACTTTCCTCTGTCCAATCTCGCCACTTTCATGAATGATGATGAAATGATGAGGACAACACAAACGCCCAGTCATCTCGAGGAAGGTGTGGCGGAGCTCGACATGCTAGAATCATAATCCTTGCCAGGCTGCTCGAACATTTCAGACAGTACCGCACGGAGAAAGATTTCCTCCACCGAGTGTGTTAGGTTGAAGATACAGTGCTGTCAGATGGGCCCTACCCGAGCCTGCGCATTTGACGAGTTGCAATGGCTTACAAATTTTCGTTGGCATTCATATCGGGTGCACGCAGGAAGTGGTATATTTTATTGTTTCCGAAGTGTTTACTTGACGGAACACTTTATATACTACGATATTCCGGTTGGGAGGGACTGCCACAACAACGTTTGAAGGTGAAATTGTACAATGTGGAAACCGATCTTACGAGAAAAGTCTCATCAGTTAATAAATCTGAATGGATTATACAATTATAACGCATTACGATGTAACTTTACCAACTATGTATAGTATTGCACGAAAAGTAGTTTCATTTGTGATTTAGTTTTCTGATATTTTCTGTCTCGATTTTTCTTGCAGTTTAAACAACTCATCTGATGATGGCCTAGTAATAAGGCGAAGACGGTAACGGTACCACCTTCTGTCAGTGAGGTACAAGCACTGTGCCACATAAGTATTTCTACTCACTGTACGTCACAGGGTACAGAGTTTAGCACTGGGTTTCCAGTAATGAAATTGTCCTCTGTGTATTGTGGTTTTACAAGAACGCAAACTCGCTCAGCGTAGGATGCAATGTTTGCAATACATTTTTACTGTTGTATGGCTGATGTTGATGAGACTGTTGAAGGCAGCTACACTGAACAACAGCGATGCACTCTCCTTTTGCAACCCACAATGTTTGCTATTACTGAGCAATCTTACCTCTTCCGGGCAATGAATACTGCGGAAGCAATCGTTTAGGCCTTGGTGACATCGTTATTGGACTCCGGTGTTGGAGTCAATAAAGGTATTAGTGATGAAAAGCTTCTTAAGGGCCACCAGTGGCTATCACTTGCACAATGCATGCACTCCCACCGTTCCCTCTGCCCGCTCTCAGAGTAGATGACGGAGGACGCCTACGGCCGTCTCGCGCCGCAACCCGCCAAACAAATGTGTTTGGCACTCCCCCCTTCAATGACGCTATTTGTGGGTACGTTTGACAGTCTGTTACTACGATTTTGACCTGTACGTGAAATGCATACTGCATGACAATAAGTTGATGTGAGAAGTCTATGTACCCTAACACCATCTCTCGAAAAATTCCATCGAATTCAAGGAGTATTCCTCCGTACTGTGATAGAAACACATTCACACGAAAACCGACAGTTCCATCGACATGTTCGCAGTTGATACTAAAATCTTCCGAAATGTTAGATCCCGTCATAGTTCCCTTGAAACTTCAGGAATGCTCGGCGTTTCGACCTCTCCAGCTGACATCTTCCTCAGGAGTTTAATGGTCTCCTCAGGCTGCTTGTATGTTCAGCCAACGTCATAAATTGGGGAAGAGTATGACACTGCTTAAAAAGTCTCTATATTTTGCCACCAACGACAATGGCCTCTAAAGCTTGCGGTCTTACATGTTCGCAGTCACAAGCTAAACGGTGTCGAGCGTGACACATAACACGTTAGATCTAACCGAATCCTTATTAATATTAGAAATGCGAAAGTAAACATGTCTGTTCCGTTTTCACGAGCAAACGACTGAACCAGTTTTGATGGAATTTTGTATGGGATTAGCTCCAACCCCGAGGAAGAACATACGCTACTTCAGAAAGTGTGAAGTACAAGATATTCATTAACTTGAAGAACATTACGCGAATTAGAGGAAATATTTGCTCTTTGAAAAGTTATTAACTGTTTTTTTTAACATTATCGTATTTGTGAAAATGCTTTTTTTGGCTGACATGTCCCACGTGTTACAACTCAACGTAATGAATATAATACTTATAAAATTCTCGACGTGTTTAAATTATGCTTCCAATCTAACTTAAGTAACCATGGCCATGGTAACCATGGCATATCTTACGATAGTGTGACAACATAGCAATTCTGAGACGTGCGTTGAATCGGTAAGGCAGTGTGCATCTGAATGCAAACATAAAATAGGATTCCAGTACAGCATGTCATGGCAAAGGTTGAAATGAAACAAACACGTTGGAACTTGTTGTAAATTTATTGTTGACGAGTAAAAACTGAACAAAAGTGAACCAAAATCAACTTCTGTCCCTCAAAAGAGTCCCCCGGTGGATTCATACAGTTTTATCAGCGATGAGGAAGGCGCTGAATGCCGTTGGCATTGCCATCAAGGTGTGCTACCTGTCACCGAAATGCCGTGAGGATATCCACCGCGTTTGCAAAGCGCCTACTAAGCAATGGTCTCTGCCATTGAGGATTGAGATCAAAGTCGCGTGGATTGTGGTCTGGTGAGTAGCGTTGGTGAGGGACGGTCTCCCACCCACACGCTGTACGCAATTCTGGATGACCTCTGCTGTGTGGGCTGCAGCGTTATCATGCAGTATGTCTGCATTATCCAACAGTGCCGGACGTTTTCGCCGTCACTCACAGCTGTTCGTAGTTCCATACGACACTAGCATTTCTGCCAGCGAGAAAGGCAATTTTCACGTATGCTCGCTGTACCAATCTGCTTACATACATCTTGTAGCACGGCCAAGCTCACACTGAATGTTTCAGGCGCTGGTTCCCAGCCATCCTCACATACAGCAGAAAACTGTACAGATATTGTTTTCTAAATCGTTTTGCAGTTTATTCTGGTATTCTGATGAATTTACTAGACGATAAACTACAGCAACATCTGCAAACAACCCAAGACGGCTGCTCAGATTGTCTCCTAAATTATTTATGTAGATAAGGAACAGCAGAGGTCCTGCAACACTACCTTGGGGAACGCCAGATATCACTTTTGTTTTACTAGATGACTTTCCGTCAGTTACTACGAACTGTGACCTCTCTGGCAGGAAATCACTGATCCAGGCGCATAACTGAGACGATATTCCATAAGCACGCAATTTTACTACAAGTCGCTCGTGTGGTACAGTGTCAAAAGGCTTCTGGAAACTAGAAATACGGAATCAATTTGAAATCCCTTGTCAACACTTCATGTGTGTAAAGAGCTAGTTGTCTTTCACAAGAACGATGTTTTCTAAATCCTTGTTGACCATGTGTCAATAGATCGTTCTCCTTGAGGTAATTCATAATGTTCAAACACAATATATGCTCCAAAATCCTGCTGCACTTCGACGTTAATGATATGGGCCCGTAATTTAGTGTATTACTCCTACAACCTTTCTTGAATATTGGTGTGACCTGTGCATCTTTCAAGCATCCGAGTACAGGTCTTTGGTCGAGCGAGCGGTTGTATATGATTGCTAAGTATGAAAAAAAAAGAGCCCAAACAGCCTTCTTCATTTCGTCGACACTTTGTGTATTTTGCCTAATAGCCATTCCATAATAGTTCTGTATTTTGTCAATTACACTGTCAGTTAACCTTCCCTTCCCATCCAACCCTTTACCATCACTGAGTTTTTGTTTTTTGTACGAAGCTTTCAGTCTCCGAAGTCTTGTTCCCATTCGCTTCTGTACGTGACCAATACATTCAATTTTCTGCACTACAACATCATCACCATAGGGCTTCAGTCCTTGAACATGTTTGAAACTTTTAGAATCACCGTCACCAAGGTAATTAACATATCGCACTTTATCACACGCCTCAGAACGCTGGAATATACTGGCAACACCAGCCACTTCCATTCCTCCACTACTGCCACTATAGTTAGCTTTGCAATTATTTTCATGTGTACCTTTATATTTTTGTGGACATCTACAATACTTTGATATTACTGCTACATCTAAAACTTTCCCTGTATACATACTGGTGGCAGATACTACACCATGAAGAGATGTGTGTCCCCGTTTATGCCAGGTACCATCGAACGCTGCAGTCAAATCTCTGTTACCATTATTTTCCATTACTGCCTCTTCCACAGCGTTCTTCATAGATTCTATACAGACATCTTCTACTTTAGACCCTATTAATTTATTATAGGTCGTAAACTTGGTTGGGGGATTTGGAAGATTCATGATGCCACAGAAAATTGCACCTGCAGTAGCACCCTTACCAACTGAACGCAAGGAATAAACAAATCTAATGTTGTGTTCGTAGATTTTGCTACCATTTTCTTCAGTTGCAGTTACTGCAACACTGTTCCAAAAGGTGGTCATGTATGAACACTTATCACATTTCAGTTGTATTTCACTAGCAAGTCCTACGTGCTTTATTACGGAGAGTTCCAGACCAACTTCACTACAATGAATACATCTTACACAGTTTGAAAAAATTCCTTTGAGAACCGACATATCAAATATTTCATTCACATCCGATTCGCCCATAAAACATTCATAGTTTTCACTCATTGAACCAAGCTTCTTCTGTGAAGTATTTTCTTTCCCACTTTGACTGCTATGGGCAGGTGTACTTGAGAGGTTAGGTTCACTCACTTGGTTATCGTCTTTATTGTTTACAGTAATAACACATACCTTTGGCTTTCCAACATTTCTCCTTTTCTTAAAAGCCTTCAGAGTATTTCTAATAACTTTACTTTTACTCGTTATTATACTTCAACAAAACAGAGACTCAAGAAACAGAATTAATTACGAATATTTTCGAGATAACGACAGAGTAAATAAACATGAAACAATCGACAATCACACCAGCGATATATATTGAACCATCACAGGTTAGCCACAACACATACTTTATCTCACATCACTAAAATGTACCTGATGAACACGGACGTTAATAATAACATCATTTGACAGCAGTTTAACAGCGCCACAGTGGGTCACGCCCATGTAGAACACATTTCAAAAAAAATTTAAAAATAGTTGTAGTTTTCGGAATTGAATAAATTATGTATCTATTAAAAGGTAATAGTCTGCAGATTCAGAAAACGCAAAAAAGTAAAAATTGAACTTTTCATGATTTTGAGCCTTTCCGGAGCCCCTTACGTAATTCTGCTTTGGCAGCACTTTCGTCGATAGTACTTCCATTGCTATCGCCCAGAGAAGGCATTCATTGTGTCTTGCCATTAGCATACTTTATATACAGCTAGAATCTCTTTGGATTTTCTGCCAGGTTTCGAGTCAAAGTTTAGTTGTGGAAACTATTATAAGCATCTCGGGTTGAAATCGCGTTGAATTTCGAGCTTCTGTAAAAAATCGCCAATCTTGGAGATTTTTCGTTCGTTTAAATTTGGCATGCGTTCTTCGTTGTTACTGCCACAGTGTTCTGATCCGTTTTGTGTACCACGGGTGATCAGCTCCGTCGTTTGGTATGATTCTCTCAATTGCTGTCGATACTATTTTTTGAATTCAAGTCACATTTGGTTAACTTGGAAGCAGTGGAGATTGTCTCTCAGGAAGGCGTCAAGTGAATTTTTATCTGCTTTTTTGAATAGGTATATAATGATAACGATCAAAATACATTTTGACAAAAATGTAAAAGTAACAAATAGTTCGTGAAATTTGAAAAAATACACTAAATCTGCTATAATTTCAGATTGCAAATTACTTAAGAACGGTCGATAACTCACTGTGTGAGCAAAAGTTACTGTACGATTATGAATTGTTTACAAGCTGTAATTACGAACTAACCAGTGAATTGTAACCAGACGAGAGCGGAACGAAAGGCACTGACTCGACCTCAGATGTAAAAACACAGCTAAAACCATGAAACAAAGTTAATGAGAAAACCAGCAGAATAATTTGCACTCAACACATGCACGTAAAAGTTAATTGTATCCAAAACAGTTCGCGTGTAATGAATACCTTTGCTTTACTCACTGTAATGCTGTTACTGATTTTAGAAATCCGAAGCTGTTCATTAATACTTGTTTTCTGTTGTAGAAAGTTATTTCTGCAAAGTTCATAATATTTCATTTAGCGACGAGTAAGTGATTTTACGTTACACTGTTAATTAATTTTCGTATGCGAACAGAGTTTGCAGTACTCACAAAAAACATGAAATATATTATTCTAAAGTAACATTTTGTCAATATTCATTTCAATTATGCTTTTAGTCTTTTACTGTTGTGTATTATTCTTTAACTAGTTGTCCTATCAAGTAACAAAGTTCACTGCTGTTAAATGAAAGTTTTGGATAGTTCTCAGTTTTCCTAACTGTAACCGAGCGAGGTGGCGCAGTGGTTAGATACTGGACTCGCATTCGGCAGGACGACGGTTCAATCCCGCGTCCGGCCATCCTGATTTAGGTTTTCCGTGATTTCCCTAAATCGCTCCAAGCAAATGCAGGGATGGTTCCTTTGAAAGGGCACGGCCGACTTCCTTCCCCGTCCTTCCCTAATCCGATGAGACCGATGACCTCGCTGTCTGGTCTCCTTCCCCAACAACCAACCAACCAATCCTAACTGTACTTATTTACTTTGGTTACCGAAATTGAATCAGCTCATCACTTTCAATATTTTCCTGTGATTTCACCGGTGGTATTCTCAGAATCAATAATGGTGATAGTGTAGGATCCTGTTAAGTAAATGATTGTGGTAACTGTAACAGCTGCTGCACTAAACACTTTGTTAGTCACTTAAAAAAAAAAACTACTACTCAGCCTAGCCTTTCACAGTCTAAAGATGAAACTCGTCGGATCTCATTTTGATGAGTTGCCGCTGTACGATGTAGGCGTTATTTGTCGAAATGTATGGCAAAAGGCTCTTCTTTACCGTCGCTCCATATAACAAGTTTGGGCCCACAGTACTCGAATATTAATTCCTGTTGATGAGAATGGACTGTGCCCATTTACGACCAAGTAATGTGCCTGCTCATATATTAAATCTTGTGGTTTATTCCTTACATTTCCGCGCACAGTATTTGCATTTAACCACTTGTCGCTAGCAAGTCTTGAGGTGCCACGCCTTAAAACGCTCCTGTCTAGAGCCTGTGTGTCGGGAGAATGACTCATGCGTGCGCAGTGACAGATAGTCTGAAACGGGTACAGTCGAGTACGTAGTTCTAATTTTCATCCATAAGAGTCCAGTAGTGCACAGAGAATTCAAGTAACAGGTCAAAACAATGTTTTTGTGAATTGTTCTGTTTATTTCTTGAAGGATTTTTCTTTTATTTATGTTTGCACAATTTTGTATATGCTTTTAGCAGTGTGAATGATGCGTGAATGTGGTCTAAAGTAAATATGTAGCTCATTGTTCTACTGATAAAGGCTGAACATACTAGCGTGAGAAATTTTTAAGACAGTGTGAATGCAGACGACGGGGAATTTTGTACCATAGAATGTCATGTAACTTTATGGTAAAAGGAAAGCTAATTCGAGTGCAAATGAAAATAGTTAATAACGTAAAGTATAAACAAAATATCAGAATGTTAACTACTTATTTCAGGACACAGTACAGTTCGGAAGTGTGTTATTTGTTGATTGGTTAGCCGGCCGGAGTGGCCGAGTGGTTCTAGGCGCTACAGTCTGGAACCGCGCGACCGCTACGGTCGCAGGTTCGAATCCTGCCTCGGGCATGGATGTGTGTGATGTCCTTAGGTTAGGTAGGTTTAAGTAGTTCTAAGTTCTAGGGGACTGATGACTTGAGCAGTTAAGTCCCATAGTGCTCAGAGCCATTTGATTTTGTTGATTGGTTAGTCATGAAAGAGGCGGACTAACGCGGAAGAATAATGTTTTTCTATTGACCCTAAAAGAAAACTGACTAATCAGAATGGAGTATTCTTCGCTCGTCTTTTCTCTTGGAGATAGAGAACACTTACTACAGTCTAAGTATTCGCAGTTCAGTGGTACGGTAATGTGTAGTATGACTTCCGAAGGAAGTTATAATTTGCCGCTTTTAGTTGTGCTACATGCCTCGAAAGTGCTTTAAAATGAAGGCATATTATTTCGGTGTATGTTTTATAGAAAGTACGATTTTTAAGTAATTTTGTGTATGAGAAAAGACAGTTATTCCGCGTGGTGACGGGGCAGATCGGTGACTAAAAACCTGAGTGCATTAGACACTGATAAACTTAATACTATGGCGAGCATTTTCATTTAAGAACAATCTGTGCTTAGTAGCTGTTCAGATTTCGGGAAATAAGTTACCATACACTAGGTAACGTGAGTGAAAGGGGTTCTGCACGACTGTGTTAGGATTAGCACGGGCGTGGCAGAGAATGTGTAATTCTTGACGTCACAATGTACCGCAGTTTTGCCATTATTTCCACCTTTCATTCAAAATTAAGACCTTTTCCCGATTCGTAGAATAGTTATGTTGTATGCAGCCTGGTGCGAGTTGCAGTACGTTAGGTTTCTGCTCGGCTTTCCTACCGGTGATCTGCTGCAGCGAGTTCACAGGTAGGTGCAGGTAAAAGGACGAAAAGAAACCGCGACGCCGCAGTCTCTCTGCCGGCCACTTCTGCCCGACTCAGCTCTTACGCGCCCAGTCACAATACTCCGTACTTCAAACGTATTCTGTGGCCCTTTACAGTAGCAAATTTCTCTGACTAGTCCAGCGCTTTTACTACACATAATTATAATATTATTTCGTAATTAGTGCCTTTGAAATAATTGTTTGACTTTTAATGACGACGTTGATAAATTAATAATAGGTACATACAGGGTGCGGCAGCGTTCGTAGTAGGATATTAAAAACACACCATCAGGAAGTGACTGTAATTTATTTATATTATGTCAATTAATAGTTAAAGGTGTGCCATTTACTAATATGTAAGTCATTGTCCATTGCGTGGATTACTTTTTGAATATGACTCCTGTCAAATGATGCCCCCTCTGCACAACACGTTCATATAGGCGGCGTTGGAAGCTTTCCATAGCTCGGCGTAACGTATTCCGTGGGACATTGCCAACGGCAGTTTTGATGCGATCCTTCAACTCAGGAATGGTGGCCAGAATTTTCATGAATTTCTTGCTACAGACAATTCCCGTTAGAGCAATTTCCCGTTTTGGTGACATTTCCTGGCCGCCTCGCTCACCTGACCTTTCATGTGTAGACTTTTCCCTTTGGGGCAACATGAAGGAAGAAGTATTCTGAACAAGTTGTGCCACCATTCCTGAGCTGAAGGATCATATCAGAACTGCCGTTGGCAATGTCCCAGGGAATACGTTACGCCGAGTTATGGAAAGCTTCCGCCGGCCGAAGTGGCCGTGCGGTTAAAGGCGCTGCAGTCTGGAACCGCAAGACCGCTACGGTCGCAGGTTCGAATCCTGCCTCGGGCATGGATGTTTGTGATGTCCTTAGGTTAGTTAGGTTTAACTAGTTCTAAGTTCTAGGGGACTAATGACCTCAGCAGTTGAGTCCCATAGTGCTCAGAGCCATTTGAACCAACCATGGAAAGCTTCCAGCGCCGCCTAGATCAATGCGTTGTGCAGAGGGGGCATCATTTGACAGGAGTCATATTCAAAAAGTAATCCACGCAATGGACAATGACTTACACATTAGTAAATGGAATACCTTTTACTAGCCGACCGGGGTAGCCGAGTGGTTCTAGGCGCTACAGTCTGGAACCGCGCAACCGCTACGGTCGCAGGTTCGAATCCTGCCTCGGGCACGGATGTGTGTGATGTCCTCAGCTTAGTTAGGTTTAAGTAGTTCTTAGTTCTAGGGGACTGATGACCTCAGATGTTAAGTCCCATAGTTCTCAGAGCCATTTGAACCATACCTTTAACTATTAATTGACGTAAGAGGTAATAAATAAATTACAGTTACTAACCCGCCAGGTTAGCCGAGAGCGCTACTGCGCTGCTTCCTGGACTCGGGTAGGCGCGCCGGCCCCAGATCGAATCCGCCCGGCGGATTAACGACGGGGGCCGGTGTGCCAGCCAGCCTGGATGTGGATTTTAGGCGGTTTTCCACATCCCGCTAGGTAAATACCGGGCTGGTCCCCACGTCTCGCCTCAGTTACACGGCTCGCAGACATCTGAACACATTCGCACTATTCCATGAATTCCACTAGACACAGACAGTTGGGGTACACCAATTCCGTCCCGGGGGGGGGGGGGGGGGGGGTACGGGATGGCGGCAGGAAGGGCATCTGGTCACCCCTTAAATTCATCTTGAAAATCCGATTAACCATGCCGACTCTGTGTCATTGCGGGACAAGGCACAAGCAAAAGAAAGAAAAAAATGTTCAAATGTGTGGAAATCTTATGGGACTTAACTGCTAAGGTCAGCAGTCCCTAAGCTTACATACTACTTAACCTAATTTCTCCTAAGGACAAACACACACACACACACCCATGCTGGAGGGAGGACTCGAACCTCCGCCGGGACCAGCCGCACAGTCCATGACTGCAGCGCCTTAGACCGCTCGGCTAAAAAAAGAAAGAAATAAATAAATTACAGTTGCTGCCTGATGGTGTGTTTTTAATATCCTACTATTAACGCTGCCGCACCCTGTATGACAGAAATTACTTCACACATTATGGTTACAGAATTAATTATGATGAAAATTTATTAGGCACTGTGTTGTTGTGTTACAGAGTCACTCTGGTTTTCTATATTTTACTGCTGCTACCTTCAATATTTAAAAAATTGTGTTTCAGTCATTATTATCGAATACAGTTTCTTAATTCTTATGTCGTACTCCGATTTTCTGTATCACGGATAGTATCTCATAACCTCACTTTCACTGTACAGTATTGTACTAAGCAAAGTGACGCAGTGTTGCTCTTCCGTCTAGTGACTACGCCCTCGTTTGACGGTAACGTTTCCTTCAGTTCCGTTCCATTACGCTCTAGTGTGAATCGACCGTACGGCGACAGTCCCGACCGCTTCGCCAGGAACAACAGTGTTTGGCTGCTCGTCGTGGACGAAAGCTGCTGCGCCGTCGGTGGAGTCTTCCGCGCTTTGCTCCATTCCGACTTAACTGCCGAGCTCCGACGCGCCGCGGAATTCCCCGCTGCCAGAATTACAGAGGATCCGCCCCCTCGCCAGATAGCCCTGCCGCCATTTACATACGCTAAGCGGCGCCTCCGCTCCTGCCGCCACTTCACTTCGAGGCGTCGCCTTTAGGCGGCAGACAGGCAGAAGCGCGCTGCCGGCTCCTCGCACCTCACAAGCAGATGCCTGGAAATCAAGTCCATTGTTACGCTCTGGCTTTCTCCACGTCCGCACTGTGCAAGCCGCTTAAAGTACACTACTAGCCATTAAAATTGCTGCACCCAGAAGAAATGCAGATGACAAACGAGCATTCATTGGACAAATATATTATACTAGAACTGACATGTGATTACATTTTCACGCAATTTGGGTGTATAGATCCTGAAAAATCAGTACCAAGGACACCCACCTCTGACCGTAATATCAGCCTTGATACGCCTGGGCATTGAGTCAAACAGAGCTTGGAAGGGCTGTACAGGTACAGCTGCCCATGCAGCTTCAACACGATACCACAGTTCATCAAGAGTAGTGACTGGCGTATTGTGACGAGCCAGTTGCTCGGCCACCATTGACCAGACGTTTTCAGTTGGTGAAAGATCTGGAGAATGTGTTGGCTAGGGCAGCAGTCGAACATTTTCTGTATCCAGAAAGACCCGTACAGGTCCTGCAACATGCGGTCGTGCATTATCCTGCTGAAATGTAGGGTTTCGCAGGGATCGAATGAAGAGTAGAACGTAACACATCTGAAACGTAACCTCCACTGTTCAAAGTGCCGTCAATGCGAACAAGAGGTGACCGAGACGTGTAAACAATGGCACCCCATACCATCGCGCCGGGTGATACGCCAGAATACACGCTTCCAATGTGTGTTCACCGCGATGTCGCCAAACACGGATGCGACCATCATGATACTGTAAACAGAACCTGGATTCATCCAAAAAAAATGACGTTTTGCCATTCGTGTACCGAGGTTCGTCGTTGAGTACACCATCGCAGGCGCTCCTGTCTGTGTTACAGCGTCAAGGGTAACCGCAGCCATGGTCTCCGAGCTGATAGTCCGTGCTGCTGCAAACGTCGTCGAACCGTTCGTGCAGATGGTTGTTGTCTTGCAAACGTCCCCATCTGTTGACTCGGGGATCGAGACGTGGCTGCACGATCCGTTACAGCCATGCGGATGAGATGCCTGTCATTTCGACTGCTAGTGATTCGAGACCGTTGGGATCCAGCACGGCGTTCCGTGGTACACTCCTGAACCCACCGATTCCATATTCTGCTAACAGTCATTGGATCTCGACTAACGCGAGCAGCAATGTCGCGATACGATAAACCGCAATCGCGATAGGCTACAATCCGACCTTTATCAAAGTCGGAAACGTGATGGTACGCATTTCTCCTCTTTACAAGAGGCATCACAACAACATTTCACCAGGCAATGCCGGTGGACTGCTATTTGTGTATGAGAAATCGGTTGGAAACTTTCCTCATGTGAGCACGTTGTAGGTGTCACCACCGGCACCAAACCTTGTGTGAATGCTCTGAAAAGCTAATCATTTGCATATCACAGCATCTTCTTCCTGTCGGTTAAATTTTGCGTCTGTAGCACGTCATCTTCGTGGTGTAGCAATTTTAATGGCCAGTACTGTATGTAGCACGGCTTTCTTAGCACAGTGTCGTCCACTGGGTGGATGGTAACTAAAGTCGCGAACTTCACGACGCCGATCATGGCGGAAAAGCGCGTACACTTTTTCACGCCATGTCACGCGATGTAAGTACCAGGAGACCCAATGATGGTCCGTTTCCGATTGTGCTGGTTCATTCAGCGTTGTGTTGTATACGCTGTAAATATCACACTCCTGGAAATTGAAATAAGAACACCGTGAATTCATTGTCCCAGGAAGGGGAAACTTTATTGACACATTCCTGGGGTCAGATACATCACATGATCACACTGACAGAACCACAGGCACATAGACACAGGCAACAGAGCATGCACAATGTCGGCACTAGTACAGTGTATATCCACCTTTCGCAGCAATGCAGGCTGCTATTCTCCCATGGAGACGATCGTAGAGATACTGGATGTAGTCCTGTGGAACGGCTTGCCATGCCATTTCCACCTGGCGCCTCAGTTGGACCAGCGTTCGTCCTGGACGTGCAGACCGCGTGAGACGACGCTTCATCCAGTCCCAAACATGCTCAATGGGGGACAGATCCGGAGATCTTGCTGGCCAGGGTAGTTGACTTACACCTTCTAGAGCACGTTGGGTGGCACGGGATACATGCGGACGTGCATTGTCCTGTTGGAACAGCAAGTTCCCTTGCCGGTCTAGGAATGGTAGAACGATGGGTTCGATGACGGTTTGGATGTACCGTGCACTATTCAGTGTCCCCTCGACGATCACCAGTGGTGTACGGCCAGTGTAGGAGATCGCTCCCCACACCATGATGCCGGGTGTTGGCCCTGTGTGCCTCGGTCATATGCAGTCCTAATTGTGGCGCTCACCTGCACGGCGCCAAACACGCATACGACCATCATTGGCACCAAGGCAGAAGCGACTCTCATCGCTGAAGACGACACGTCTCCATTCGTCCCTCCATTCACGCCTGTCGCGACACCACTGGAGGCGGGCTGCATGATGTTGGGGCGTGAGCGGAAGACGGCCTAACGGTGTGCGGGACCGTAGCCCAGCTTCATGGAGACGGTTGCGAATGGTCCTCGCCGATACCCCAGGAGCAACAGTGTCCCTAATTTGCTGGGAAGTGGCGGTGCGGTCCCCTACGGCACTGCGTAGGATCCTACGGTCTTGGCGTGCATCCGTGCGTCGCTGCCGTCCGGTCCCAGGTCGACGGGCACGTGCACCTTCCGCCGACCACTGGCGACAACATCGATGCACTGTGGAGACCTCACGCCCCACGTGTTGAGCAATTCGGCGGTACGTCCACCCGGCCTCCCGCATGCCCACTATACGCCCTCGCTCAAAGTCCGTCAACTGCACATACGGTTCACGTCCACGCTGTCGCGGCATGCTACCAGTGTTAAAGACTGCGATGGAGCTCCGTATGCCACGGCAAACTGGCTGACACTGACGGCGGCGGTGCACAAATGCTGCGCAGCTAGCGCCATTCGACGGCCAACACCGCGGTTCCTGGTGTGTCCGCTGTGCCGTGCGTGTGATCATTGCTTGTACAGCCCTCTCGCAGTGTCCGGAGCAAGTATGGTGGGTCTGACACACCGGTGTCAATGTGTTCTTTTTTCCATTTCCAGGAGTGTATATAAAGGTTGCGATATATTCAGGAATACACAGTTGCGATATATTCAGGAATACACAGTGCTTCCTAGAAAAGTGACGCACAAATTCCCAGAGGACGCTGTATTGACCATACTTGGAAGAAAAGACCCAATAATGATATGTCCGGGAACCAGTACCTACCGAGATGTAGGCCGTTGAAGATTCGTCTGCATTTTATTTGCAAATGAGGCAGAATTCACAAGAGATGGAGTAAATTATCACAATACTCTCGTGTGAGCAGATGCAAATCTTCGAGTAATTATGGAGGTGAGGCATCAGGATCAATGTATGGGCATGTACTGACGGTGACATACTCATGGCGCCATACACTTTAGCATACAGTTTAATAGGTGCTGTGCGTCACCGATTTCTGTGCGATGAATTACCAACGCTGTTGGAGAATTTTTAATAAAATTCCAGCACCAGTTGCAAGTTTTATTTCAAAAACTGCAGACAGCCTGAGCAGCGGTGCTGGAGGGACGGGGGCATTCGGGTCGAAACCGATCGCGGTTTTTAAAATAAAACAAAAAGCGCAACTGCTGCTGGAATTTTATTCAAAATCAATACAACAGTTGCAAAACATGCCCCATATTCTGGACAATAAATCAACTGGAGAATGTTACTTTGACTGGGATACAACGACTGTGGCTTATGCATCACGGAGCACCATTCCATTTTCTACGGATCTCGCGCCAGTATCTCTCCGCCGTGTTTGATGGCCTTGGATTTGACGAGGACGTCTGATTGCGTGACCGCCGGATGCACCGGACTTGATTGCGATGAATTTTTAGCTATAGAAACATTAGAAGGCGTTGTTGTATGCCAACCCAATTTATAGTGTCCAGACATTACAGGAGCGTGTCACCAACGCATGTGACGCAGTCCAAATGGAGCTAGGTACATCTGAAAGAGTGCGTGGTTCACTGCGAAGAAGGGCTGAAGAATGTACCACGATACGTGGTAACAACATGTAGCATTGCTTACAGTGTCTACTTCTACGTAACAGAAAATGGCAACGAGACAACAGGTTGGCCCATATCTGAACATCTACTGGTTACAGGAGAAATCACTACAGAAACATTTCTTCTAATTTCCACCAATGTGGGAATAGGTACCATGATAGAAACATGTACCACTTTGTTTTACGAACAATGTATACAATGACAATAGAGTTTCCATTACACCTCATCACGATCCTGAGAATCGCACGCTGAAACTCCGAATCACAACTACTATTGTGATCATCACTGTAAGAGATCCTTGGACCAATAAAATGTGAAAAAGAAGGAACACCTGTTAATCTGTAATGCCGGGATCACCTTCCGTTTGGTTTACAAGTTTTTGCGTTTATATCCGTGTTATCATCGGCATTATACGATATTTCGACGTCCCTAGTCCTCTTCCTTTCCTGTTGCTAGCTCGACTCTAACCTAAAAGGTGTAAATAACCTGTTTCTCTGAGAAAACCCAAAGAATACGAGCGTCCGGTAGATATCCAAGGGATGAAGAGTCCATAGCAAATGGAACAAGGCACGTCATTCTTAACTGAGTGAAAACTTCGTACGTAAAAGTAACTTCTGGCGTTCCCATGGGAGGTGTTGCCATTATTACCGTTAACGATGATTTTACGGCTTGGAAGCACCATGAGGCTGAGCAAGAGTACTGTACAATTGCTGCATTGTTCATTAAGTAAAAAGCAACCAGCTGATAAACCAATGACTTTATTTGACACATTTCGGATACAAACCACCCTCTTACTGTCGTGAATCTCTTGGTGATCAGATACATAAAGACAGTATGTAATACCGCTACGGTTGCAGGTTCGAATCCTGCCTCGGGCATGGGTGTGTGTGATGTCTTCAGGTTAGTTAGGTTTAAGTAGTTCTAAGTTCTAGGGACTGATGACCTCAGAAGTTAAGTCCCATAGCGCTCAGAGCCATTTGAACCATTTGACAGTATGTAATACACAAAGCTGTCATGGCAGACTCGGCTTCCATTTATCACCTGGTTCCTTCTTATTTAATGATCAATACAGCAGTTGTATAGTACTCCTATTGTTCTGTAATATGGTCGCTTTCTTGTTGTTACAAATACAACTCCATGAGGCTGTTCACAGATGAGGTTGTTGTGTACCGAGAATTCACAACGCTAGAAAATTGTAGACCCGCAGAGAATAGACTCTTGATACAAGGGCTGGCAGTTGACCCTCAACTTAAACAAATGGAAAGAATGGCGTGTTTCGCCAGGCGAAGTAAATGAGAAAATAAATGCATAAATATTCCGAAATGATTGTTATTGTATGATTGCACGATCACAGGAAGCGCATCCATAAAATATCTGGTAATATGCGCGCCAAGTGATTTAAAGAGTAATCACGTAAGACTAAGTTTGGAAAAGATAGAAGCCAAACTCATCTTTACTGGAAGGATCCTCACGGAGAAAGTAACATACAGAATCCTCCTTCGACAAATACCTGAATATTGCTCGTCAACCGGGCATCCCTAGCAGAAAGGGTTGATAGAAAAAACTAAAAAGATCCATAGAAGAGTAGCGCGTTTCTTGACGTGTTCATATGCTCACAGAAAGGGCGAAAGTGTCAAGATGGTGCTCATTCAGCTCCAGGCGCTACAACAGAAGCGTTTTTCATCAATGCCACGTTAAATGTTAACATTCCAAGACCATAGATTCCTATAAGGAATCTATGGTTCTTCCTTCGTATGTCTCACGAAAAAAAAATACGTGGAGGCAAAATTAGAGTGATTCGAGCCCACACGTAGGAGTACCAGCAATCGCTCTTCCTTACCAGCGTCGAAACTATTGCAAGAAACATGGGCAAGGGACAGTGGTACACAAGCACCCTCCATCACACACCGTAACGTGGCTTGCGAAGTATTGGTGTAGATATAGAGCTGACATCATCTTTTGCTGACGACATTGTACCGTTTCCTTGATTGCATACAAACCTCAACATTTGTACAATAATGTAAAATGTGTCACGCGCAACAAATAGAATTTTAAATATAACTTAAAATCGTTTCTCCCGGACAGCATCTTCCATTCCATAGACGAACAATTATGAGACTGTTAGCATTTCTAGTTAAAAAGCTAAATTTATGTGTATCACTAGTTAAACACATATTGTAGTCCGTATAGACTGTTCTCATTTTTAAAATAACCGATTTCGGCTACACATGAGTATTCTCATATCTGATTGTATCGGTTACAGTACTAACCCGTCCAAGTCATTAGCAAAATTTTCTTGCTATTTCTCAGGACTTGTAGACTAACATCATCTTAATGCAGCATCCTAAAAGTGAATGGAACCTACGACTGGGCCTCTGTGATGGTTTCACTTCGTATCCTCAACAAGACATTGAGGAATTTGTATTAATTGACTACTCGAAGTTGTAGTCACAGGACGCCTCCTCTCAGCGTTTTGTGAAGAGAACTGTTTGACGCTCCCAAGCATTGCGACCTAGTTGCCAATTTGATGCCACTTTAAAATCTAATCTAGGTCTGACTAAATATCTGTGCAGCTGTTTTTCATATTTAAAGCAGCCATTCCTCGCAACAGACAGAAATTATATACATGATTTCCTTATCGACTTGCATGTAGACCAATGTGCTATGTTGATGTTGTGGTCTTCAACCCGAAAACAGGTGTGATGCAGCTCTCAACATTAGTCTTTTGTGTCCAAGCTCATCTCAGCATAACTACAGCAATCTATAGTCATTTGAACCGTAACTATAACCTGCCTTTTCGTCTCCTCTCCACGATTTTTAGCCCCCTCCTGGCTCCCCCCCCCCCCCCCCCCGCACACACACTTTCTTCATTCGATTCCTTAATGTCTCAGGATGTGTCCTATCAACTGAGCTCTGGTTTCAGTCAAGTTAGGCCACAAATTTCTTTCTTCCCCTATTCGACTCAGTACGTCTTCATTAGTTATTCGATCTACCCATCTAATTTTCAGCACTCTTCTGTATGATTACGTTTCGAAAAGCCTCTATTTTCTTCTTTCACTTCCGTACAAGGCTATACTCCAGAGAAAAACCTTCAGAAAAAGCTTCTTTACAAATTACATGTTAACAAAATTCGTTTTCAGAAACGCTATTCTTGCTATTGGCAGTCTTTTATGTCCTTTCTACTTTACCCATCGTAAATTATTTTTCTACCCAAATAGCTAAACTTATCAATCACTTTGTCTCATTTCCTAAACTAGTTCTATCAGCATCATCTGATTTAATTCCGTTATATTTCATTACCCTTGTTTTACTTCGTGTTCTACCTTCTTTTCAAGACGTTATCCATCTGACTCACCTCCTCTTCCAAGTACGGAACTAAAACACCGTCGGGAAACCACAAAGTTTTTATTTCTTCTCCTTCAACTTTATTTTCTTTTCGAAGGTTTTCCTCGGTTTCTTTCACCGCTTGCTCAATATGCATGTTGAGTAACATGTGAGATAGGTTATAACCCTGTCTAATTCCCTTCTCAATTACTGCCACCCTTGCGTGTCAGACTATGCAGCATGGTTTCTGAAATAGTTGTAGACAACTTTTCGCTCTCTGCATGTTACCCCAGCAACATCCACAATTTCATGTCACCATTGTCGAAAGATTTCATAAATGGTTCAAATGGCTCTGAGCACTATGGGACTTAACATCTGAGGTCATCAGTCCCCTAGAACTTAGAACTACTTAAACCTAACTAACCTAAGGACATCACATACATCCATGCCCTAGGCAGGATTCGAACCTGCGACCGTAGCGGTCGCGCGGTTTCAGACTGTAGCGCCTAGAATCGCTCGACCACTCCGGCCGGCTCGAAAGATTTCTCTACAGGATGTTTCAGAATGACGTTTTAAAGAATTGGGGATACTTTACACACACCAGAACAAGAAGAAGAGTCCAATAACCGTCCAAAATGCAAACCTTAAGAGCTATGAGCACTCGTTCAGTAGAAGACATGTATTTCACACTAGCGAGGATGATCAAATGCTCGTAGCTGTAGGTATCCACTTTGGAGCCCATGTTTACTGGAATTTTTTTTCTTTTGATCCATACTACCTCCTCCCAAAACATGGACAACAAAGAACTTGCGTATAAGTATCGAGGATGAACAAGTTTTCATAGTTCTCAAGATAAAAATTTTAGAACCCATGTTTATTGGTCATTTTTTTCTAATTTTAATGTAAGAAACCTGTTTCCAAATTTTTAAAACGTCATTCTGAAACATATTTGCAGATGGGTATAAACCTAGATTTGACTTTCTCTCTTCATCCTGTCTTTCAACATAAATGAATTTGCAAGGTACAGTTCTAAGCGCAGCCCGATCTCTTACTTGCCTGAGATGTTACGTAATTCCTACGATGTCGACCATAATTTCTAGTAGGTATGGAGAGATAGCTGATAGGTCGCTACTTTTTTTTCCATGTCCCCTTTCCTTGTGAAGCAGAGTAATTACAGGGTAACGCACTGGTGCAGGCAAGTAGAGGGAGCACGTAACAAGATCGGAGACATTTCGCCGGCACGCTTTTAAGATTGACCTTTTCAGCGCCTCGCTGAAAGCGCCGTGAAAACTCGACCAGCGCTTGCGGTCGTCGACAGTGGGCCCTAAGCGCCCTTTGTGTCGCCAGCTGAAAGCGCCGGCGACGCCGTCAGGGGGGCCTTTGGCGCTGGGACCACTCCCGGCCGGCACGAGTGCAAAGTTTGCCGACCACCTCTCCCCAATCCCCCACCCCCATCTACACTTTCCCGACCAGCGGCGCTAACTTACACAGACACTGTGCCGGACCGTCGCGTCCTCTGCTACAGCCAACTCGCCGATCGTGTCGACCTATCTGTCCGACCCTGAACGTGCTACAAGCACTACCATAGCAGACGTTGACCTGGAGAGGATTCCATCCTTCAAGAGATTAATGCATAACGTCAACGTATTAATTCTCCTATTCAAACTAAGTAATCATCCTAGGGAAGATTCGGGCTTGGCCGTTGGGATGACTGTGAAAGTGTATTTTATCAGACACATGTGGACAACCTCTCAGTTTCTTGAGATATAGTTTGAAGTGATTGCTGTATCAACAATCGAGAAATACCAGTCTTTGAATGCTGGCCCCTTGTTTGACCGGAACCGAGGTTGGAATCTTCCTACACGTCAGTCAGGAGGTCCGAAGATGGTGTAATATATCGCCGAAACTGGAAGTCCAGTAAAGTGACAGTTAGGAAATTAGACGGCTGAAAGGTGTTTGATTTGACCTTCTCTACTGAACAGCTGAGGTCCCCCATCTCTGAAAAGATGGACATACAAAGATAAGATACTTTGGTTAACGTTTCGATGTCTCGAATCGGTAACAAAGTGAGATAACCATCGTCATAGAAGCAGGTTTGGTAATCGAAATGGCTATGCTCGAAATTTTGAAAGATATACTTACACGCGCGGTGTATTTGTAGTTTTCCTTCACTTCGACAAATAAATCGTATTGGTGCTTAGTGAATAGCAGATTGCAAAACATTCTACAAAAAACATTGACGAAACACCATAAGGTTGTTAATTTCATTACGAAATTAATACTTGTCTGATAGAAGAAGTTTATCGTTGTTATACGAAAAGGGTGAGAGATCGTTCTCTTCTCTTGATAGCATGTACATATAAATTGTATTTTCTAGGTGGATAGTCTGTGACAGTGCTGCAAAATCACTGTTACACACACACACACACTTTTCCTCTGTCAAATGCAAACACAGCATACTAAAAATGAAAAGATGTTACATATAAATCTTATACGAAATATTTCGTAGCAATATTGCAAAATGGCACTGGTGTAGACAGGGTGATTGAATTTGGGAACGTATCGTCCCTCGAGAACTAAATTTCAAAGTAAAAATGTTGTAGGATGTAAATAATTTTGTATTAAAGAAGACCATTCATCGAAAAGCACAAAACAAATGAAACTTGCTGGCTTTCGGAGCTATTCTTTGACGAGCTAAAGTAAAACATACAAACACACACACACTGACACACACTCCGAAAGGTAGCAGGTTTTCTCTTTTTTCTTTGTGTGTGTGTGTGTGTGTGTGTGTGAGTGTGTGTGTGTATGTGTGTGTGTGTGTGTGTGTGTCGACAACTCAACACATCTCCTTTTCGATAAGTGGTCTCCTTTAATCTAAGTACTTCAATTTTAAGGTAAATAACTTTTAGAAACAATCACATCTCATTTTTGTGTGTAACGTTTATTTTATCGATGTAAATGAGGTGCCGGCCGGAGTGGTCGAGCGGTTCTAGGCGCTACAGTCTGGAACTGCGCGACCAGTACGGTCGCAGGTTCGAATCCTGCCTCGGGCATGGATGTGTGTGATGTCCTTAGGTTAGTTAGGTTACAGTAGTTCTAAGTTCTAGGGGGACTGATGACCTCAGAAGTTAAGTCCCATAGTGCTCAGAGCCATTTGAACCATTTTGTAAATGTCGTCCTGATTTTTATTTGACCATCCAGAATATTAATCCTCGTATGATTAGTGTCTAAAGAGTTACGAAATAAATCCCGAAAATAAGTGTAAACTGAAAACTGGAAATCTAAAATAGAAAAGTAAATCTGATGGACTGAGGAAATACGTCAGGATATCACCAAATGTAACCACCAAAGAAGCCACTGATTAATAGTCCTCAAAGTGTGGAAATAAGAAATAATCTTTATAAACGCTTATTCAACGTTTATGTCTGCTATAAAATGCTTCAGGGTATTTACACTATGTCGTTGCAACTACAAAAAGTGCGTGTTTTTTTTCCACAAGAAGCGTTTCCCTTTACTGAGGTAAAAACAGCAACAGTGGTGGTGATTTCCGCTTAATTTCTCGCCTAGGTCGGGAAATGCCTTCTGCTAGCACATCGTTGATGTTTTTCTTCTTTAGACATTGATAATTGTGTTTAGTTTGTAGTTTCCCTGGAGCACTATGAATTTTTTTTTAATGTTTTACGCTGCACACTTTTTCACACGCCATTGTTTTCTGTTCGTTTTCATACATCAAGTGCCACTGTTTTCTGTTGGTTTTCATACATCTTTCCTTTTCCAGGCATGCGCTTTACCGCTCGACCACAAGAACAGGAGTGCATCTATAGGTTTTGATGAATGAGTAAGCATCTAAATATGTGACATATACGAGCGCATCTTTCGACGGCATAAGCTTAGAAACTTAAATTTTTTACACCGCCAAGAAACCGTAGACCATAGTATTTGACATAAATTTCAACTTGACACTTCACTCGGAGAAAAATGAGTCGTAACAGACAGACACATGGACAACAAGTGGAAAAAAGGTCCTTTCACGTGATGTAATTACAAACTAACAATCTTCGAATTTTTTTTTCTTTACTTGTACTGTGAAACTTCGCCAAATTTTGTGATCTCAGGTTAACAGAAAGTACCTTATAGGCTTTTTTGAGCGAATTTTCGAGTACCAAAATATATGACATAAATGGCCGTATCTTTTGATTGCGTTGACTTAGAAGCATAACTTTTTCAAAACGCCAGTGGACCGTAGACCTTAGCACGTCACATAACTTTCAGTTTAATACCTTTACCCGCTCCTGATAGAAAGGGGTCTTAACAGATAGCCGGACAACAGAGTGATTGTACAAGTGATCTTGGTTTTTCCGACTGAAGTACAGAGCCCAAACAATGAACAAAATGTGTATTGAAATCTACTTTCTTGGGTGTTTGCATAAAAAATATCCCAAGACCAATATTAGACGAGATAAATGTGGGAAACCTTCTAAAACAACCATAAAATTGGTCAGTAGAATTAACTCTTAGCACAAAATGGTCCTCCTCTCCAATTATTGTCAGTTATGTCAATTGAACTGTAGAATTCATAACACCATGACTGCATGTTTGCCTGTGTTGCATCCAATGTAGTTTGAGAAGATTCTAACTTTTGGAATGGATATCTTCACCTTTTTTTTTTTCTTTTTTGCACTGTTGTGATTTTTAGTTTCCGACTCAGGCATTTGGGTCTATATACGACGTATAGACACTTACTATATAGCATAACTGAATGCAGTCCCAGCGAGCCTTTGTGGGTGTTATTTGTCTGCAGTCAAATGGTAACCTACTGTCGTAATGAAGCATTCAGTAGGGGACGGATCGTCGTTATTAAAATTGGGGACTGGTTTCGGCCAGTTGTGACTCATGGGACTCTCCGTCACGCACTTGATCGTGAATTGCAGTGTAGCCATGTAGATACAGATGTCGCTAGGGAAAAGACTGGGGACACTGTTCCAGAAATGACATCCGCCATATCTGCAAAATAGCAACGCGTCAAAAAACCGGTATAATTTCCTGTGAACAACGTGACATCCAAGCAAAACCGAATTATGTAGTACTTACTGAAGTCATAGTGTTTCCTGTTGCACTCGGCAGTGCTCTGTTGTGCTTGGTAGGGTCACAGAAGACTGATGACTGATGACTCAGAAGAGAGAAAGAAGGAGGAGTCACAGACAGTCACTTCTAGAAATGTGTGAGAATTCTATAATGCAGTTTCCAGGGGAGCGGGGGATTCGTTGGCAAGTGCCCCCTCTTCCCCCACTACCACTCCTAGCTCCCTCGTGCACCACTACCGCCTTGCTGAGTCTACAAGTGTTTGCAGTACCAACAAGTAATTTTCTTGTGTGCAGACGAATAGTGCCTTGTACAGTGTGGTTCGTTAGCTGGAAAAAGTTAGTGAAACGAATTAAGCTTCGTTTACAAAAGGTATCACCAGATATAACGTTCTTGAATTAGAAGCAACTCTATTAACTGAATCTTCTGTTTAAAACTGTTCAACTAAGACACTGTGAATGCAAATAGCCACTTTCGGCTTGAAGAGCACTTACATATCTCAAGACTGCACATTGTTACCTGCTCTTTGCTCACCACCTGACTCTCGATGTCACTGCACACAGTGATTTGATTCATGACTTTGCTTATGGTGAAATTTGTACTTGCAATGAAAGGACAGCTTTCTCAAGGTTAACGTTCGTGCAAATTACCACTAAGAGGAGAAAGTTACCGTGAAATAGGCGCTGGAAGTTGATGAATTCATGAGAAAATTAAGTACCTTACCATATATTGAGTTTCATAACAGATTCTTTAAAGTCAGTTGTTAAAATCTCGCTCTACAAAGTGAATATACTTACCTCACAATGTACTTTTTCGCAGAAGGCGCATTGCAGATCACTAGCAAAATACTAAATCATAGAAAACAAAACACAGCAAAATACTAAATCATAGAAAGGTATCTTGCGAGATGAAAACGTTAGGCAGTAAATGGCAGCCTCTTCTTCATTCTTCGCACCAAGTAACTTTTGCGGATTCGAGCTATTACTGGTCCACTGTATATTTCTGCACGTGCTTGTAAAGGCGAATTGATGATAAACGGCCGCTCGTCCCGGTCATTCACATAAAATTGCCTTGCGGCTGTTTCCATGTAACAGCTTCACAGACATGTCTTCTCACTTTAGCATTTAGCACCTCAGTAAGAGGAAAGTAGTCCTCTTTCACACAGTTTTCCATCCTTTAATCTCGATTACCTGCTGAATTACTCACCATTGACTTTAACGCACTGCTACATAGGGGACTGCCATCTCCTATTTTGATCGATACTTCACATGTTAATTGTTTGGTGTATTAACATTGACTGATACATTACGATTTACATAAACCAACGACAGGAATATAAATATGGTTGTTACGTCAGATAAATTTAAGAAGACAAAATTAGTTACCGAGAGTGTGTGCACCAGTAATCAATCTATGCAACATTTAAGATTTTACGTATTACCCGACATGTGGCAAATGTGTGTTAATTCAGACACATCTGTCATGGGCATATAATTTAATACGATAACTAGACTTTGCAACAGAACATAACCTCGAAAAGTGAACCACTAGTGACATCCGTGCTGTGTTAAGCTCTCTAAGACTCCTCAGACATTTCGTTCAGGTTGCGATGACTCTAAACTGCAGAGAAAACTTGATTATTTGTGATTATTTATAGTTTATTGCCAGAGTAGAACATGAAGCCAAAGACAAGTCAGTTTATCTTTGCCATTTTATTATCTGAGAGCATCAGCGAACACATCACATTTCTCTATAAAGTTCGTGTTAGTCAATGTTCAAATAAATTGTTTACTAGCTGTATCGTATTCGCTCCAGTCATTTTCAACAGACCAAAAATGTTTTGCATCAGAGAATGCTAAGAGCAAACAATTTAGGTGAACATTGACTGAAATAAGCTTTGTTCCAGCTGCGCCTCCTTAGCTTATCTCAGGAACTGACTTGATGACTCTGCGTTTTCACGGGGTCCTCCGCTTATCAGAAGGAAGATGCTGGGGTATACAGCAGCGTGTCTCATATAAAATTGGTAGAGGATGTGGTACAAATATGGAACACCACTTTGATTTTCGTTCACAAATTTCTCAGTTTTTCAAATTAAGCAAACAAAATTATGTAGCTCGTACTGTGGGATATACTGTAATACTTACTGTATTTTCGAATACATACGACTTTCGGAGCATTTCTAAATTGGGTTTAACATGAAGTTTGACAGTTTTGGCTCTTTAGATTTTGAGGTCCAAATATAGAGTAATCGATTTATTTCGAGTTTGTTAAAGTTAAAACAAATAATGGAGAATCTAACAATTCATTGTCAAAGTAAATACTATAAATATAATAATACAATAGAAAAATACGAAGTGTACCATTTTCAGTTATTCAGTATTGCCACATTTTCTTTTGTGAAACACAGATATCTATTAAATGAGGTGCTGTGAGTTTTGCAATCGAAATATCCGTTATTCGCCGCTTCAAGAAAAGGCGTAACCACCCTCTTCTAGCCTGTTCACCAAAAAACGGCTTCGGGATATTGTTGGATTTGGCAAACTGAAATCCCGTCTGTTGAAGATCCTTTCGGGTAAGTCCAAAAAATTTAGTTCCCAATGTCATGCTGTTTTCAGTCAACTGTTGCTCTTGTTCGTTAGATATAACAGTTTTTCGCCCAAGTTCGGTCTTTGTGGCTAGATCAGCTGGTAAATCTGATTTTTATTAGAATAGATAGAGTGGCCCTTGGAGTTTGGAAAGTTTTTACTGCGTTCAAGTAGCCCATATTCTTTTCTCTAGCCTCTTTAATTGCTGTTTGCATAGCAGACTCCCCCATTGCTTTCGAGCTGGTGAAGTCATTTCTGAAACAAAATCTATATATGAAACTGATTGCGATAGTACGGTACACATACTAAATACTAGTCTAGTATTTCATGTTAGTGACACAGTCTTCTTGAAATTCAGAAATGCAAATAAAAACGATAATTAAATTTAAATACGGAACAAACACGTCATTTACGGCTTAATTAGATAAACGTCTGTTTAGAAAATATAATAATAATTTACGTATTATGGCAAGGATGAAACTGAAAATCACCATCCTGCAATTATTCCTCGTAGCGAATCCGTTAAAATAGCTTCACTCATTCGCAGTGGCTGCCAACTGCTATATGAATGCATCCCAAAGCAGTCTGCAGTTGCTGAGCGAAGTTTTCAAGTAGCTCACCAGAGTACAGCACTTACAAGGCGAGAAACCACTGTATTTCATATTACTACCCCTATTCCATATTTGTACATCTTCCTCTACGCCTCACGTTTGAGATTCAATTAACAATGAACTAACTAAAAAGGAACAGATGACAGTAATGTTAAGAAAACATGTACTTATCGGGTTATAAGAGATACTGGAAGTGGTGGCCATGGGCATCCAGGCACTGTTGAATACAACTCGACTAGAGATGGTTTACAGGTCCGTGAAGCGTACCGGCTTTACTTGAAACGCCCTGTGCCTAGTGCAGTATAAGAACGTTGTCAGTCATGACTCGTTTCCGCTTATACACATGTCCTTCGAATTATGGATGTGTCTTAAAAGAATACACAGAACAAATGTGACATGAAAGTAACGTCGTCCATGTTTGGAGGAGGATGTGGATCAGCTTGGAGTAGCTTCTATATTTGTTGATGTCCTCATGTCTGTGACGTTACTCTTCAAAATCAGCGGCATCTGCAGTGATATTTTGGCGCCAATATTTGTGATCTTCTGCAGGTTCCTCCCAGACTTGTGGATTGAGGTGAGTTATCTTTATGGTGCGTTTACGTTCGTATTCCACAAGCATTCGAACCAGAATGTTCTTTGCGGAAAAGGATTTGGCGTGGATGTCTCGCAACTGACATACAGTTGATGTCGGATGATGGATGATGCTGGCTTGTGTATTGCTGATATAGTTTCACTGTTATTCGAGGAAATATATAGACTTTGCATATAGAGTGCAGAATTTCCCCAAATCCAAACACTGTGTCTTTCTAGAGAATGATTAGAATGTGCGAGCATACACAAGTTGTTTCAATAGTTATTACATACCGACCTTAAACTCAGATACAGTATTTGCAGTATCATTTAATCATTTCCCAGTCCAGTTATCACTCAGAAGAGGTTTCAGTTCACAATGAATACTGCATCCATTATTCAGATTTCCCATGACACTATACGAATTTGCTGGTCATTAACCGCACAATCAGCTTAGGAGTCGTTCTACGAGGCAGCAGCATTGAACTATTGTTCACTACTGAAGAGACTGGTGCAATGAGAACAGTCGAGTCGTAGAAATAAGTCAATTATTCTGCATAAAAAGAGGTGATTGACTGAACTACCACAAATATTAAGTAAATTTTATAAGTCTTCTGCATTCGTGAAGAGACAGTTTAGGACCTTGCTGCGCAGCCGTCGGGTTTTACTGGTACAAAAACCTTTTCTAGTAAGAAATGTCGACCATAGTCTAACCGGACACCCAACAGTTGATTCTTTTAATCGCTGTTTTAATATCTCATCCCAGATGTATTTTTATCATGATGGGTAAAAATAACCATTAAAACTTTGAAATCACTCACAACAGTTTAATTTAAAGTTAAAATTGCTCAAGAAATGTCGACAGCTGCAAATTACAAAGTTTATATTAGTGGACATACACATTGTCCAAGAAGTTACAGTAATTTTGGTGGCGGACTGGCATTGTTCTTAGTCTCACAGTGCTTCTGGTGTTATTCTTCTTTTCGTTAGCGTACCCCCCGTCCGGGCTTTGCTGTACTTACAGTTTGGCAGTTTTACTTTATTTACTTTTCCTACCGAATGCCATTCTTGTCACCACAGTCCTCAGTTTATCTGATGGAGGAATGTCGTGTACACTGCCCGTCTTGGAGTAGTATAAACTTTGTTTTGTTTGCGATCGTACTTTAACTTTTCGTCCATCGTATTCTCTGAAGCAGAAGTTGGGGAACAGTCCATGCATATGTCAAAGAGCGTGGGAAACCACCTAAAAACCATACCCATGGTGCCCAGTGCGCAAGTCACGGTCGTTAATCCACCAGGCGTATTCGATCTGGGTGCGGCTCACCTTGCTGTTTCGCGAGCTAGCCCCTTACGCTACACTAGCAGGTCATTTTGTGTCTAATACTCCACGGAATTAAATGGCTTCCTCTATCCTCTCAACATATTGCCATTTTAACTTAAAGCGATTCACATTTTTTCGCAGAGCACAGACATTACGGAGGACTGAGGACCACTCACATTATTGGCCACCGACTGTTCGTATCCCTGCTCAACAATCTTTGCTCTAACTTGTGCAGCTCTCTCTCAAATGTTAACAAAATGTTCACCAATTCAAATTTTCTGTAACGATATACGTTATATTATTAGCATATCATTTTAATCTTTAAGAAAAACGATTTAAATGTGTCGGTGAAAAATAGTAAAGAAATTAAATTCTTGATAGACAAGACAACAATTGAAGCATTTCCACACGACACTTACAGGAGGTATATTGGTGCATAAACAGAGGTATTTCGAAGTAAATTATGCAGCATAGGTATAATAAAACTGGCCTGGAAAATATTTCACGCACCTTAATGTCGGCAACCCGATTTACAATCACCCACCCTGGGACGGATTATGTAAGTTGTATTGCCTACTTTTTTTTTTTTTTTTTTTTTTTTTGTCGTTTGATGCATCCCGACATGAATTTGTTTCCTGTGCCAACCTTTTCATTTCAGAGTAGCATCTATTGCAACCTACGTCCTCACTTATTTGCTGGATGTATTCCAGTCTCTGTCTTTTTCTACAGTTTTTACCTGTACCACTCCCTCTAGCAACATGGACGTTATTCCGCGATGTCTTAACGAATCTCCTACCATCCTGTTCCTTCTAATAATTCTTGGTGTTTTCCGTGTATTCCTTTCCTCGCCCACTCTCGGGAGAACCTCCTTATTCCTTACCTTATCGACCCGTCTTATTTACAAGATTCTTCTGTATCACCACATCTCAAATGCTTTGATTCTCTTCCGTTCCGGTTTTCACACAGTCCACGTTTCACTGCCTATTTTAAGGTTGGGTGAAATATTTTCCCGGCCAGTTTTATTTTTCTCACCCGGTATGTACATAAAATTGAATGGCTCTGAGCACTATGGGACTCAACTGCTGAGGTCATTAGTCCCCTAGAACTTAGAACTAGTTAAACCTAACTAACCTAAGGACATCACAAACAACCATGCCCGAGGCAGGATTCGAACCTGCGACCGTAGCGGTCTTGCGGTTTCAGACTGCAGCGCCTTTAACCGCACGGCCACTTCGGCCGGCCATAAAATTGACTTCCTGTCATGGTATGCCTATGAAATGAATACTGTTGCTGGGGATACTGTTGCTACACGTCGACTGAAGTGCATGTCGTAGTTTGCACTGGTTCGAGTTTAAATGCTTTTTCTTTCTTCTCATGAACCATGGCTGTATCGATAGGGTTACTTGAATTCTCAGAACAGTCAACGCTGGAGTTCTGAAAATCCCCGTCAGTTGCGCAAAGAGATTCTGCATTGTGCGGAAACAGGAGAGTGCTGAGTAATTAGTACAGTGGGAATTACTGGACCGATCTTTTTCCACCACGTTATAACCTCTGATGTGCACGGTACACTGTAACCCTTTTCAGAGAACTAACAATCTCATTACTTCATGCAGGACAATGCAAGAGCGCACCCCACCAATAAGTCTATGCCAGCAAAAAGAGGTGTTTTTGATGGTAGGAGCTATTCCTCATAACACTTTTTTTAAATACACCGGAATGAATCAATGACCAATTTGGTCACTTTCCCCCCGTTTTAAAGCAATCAACCAACCAAATACACCGGCGTTCTCTCCAAAGCCGCTCCAAACTCTCGTCTTCTTCCACTAAAATTGATACGCCACCTTACATTGTCTGGCCAGCAGGCAGCAGCGAATGCAGCGGTACAGGCATTGCCTACCCACATGGACACCTTGTAGGTTATAACGGATGTTGAGTGCATTAGCTGTGTATACATGAAAAGATTACTCTCCGGTGGGAAGACGTGAAGGACGACAACAAACCAGCGCCAAACTAATAACTTTCTAAAAGAAAATGATAATCAGGTGGTCTTGGATACAAGACACAATAGGGTCTGTACCCTTCTCAGAGGACGAAAAGAACATTTTCCGCAATTATTTTAAGAAGGCTGCATTCAGATATTAGAAAACATGTTCCTGTAAGCAGTCCATATTGCGTCCATGACACGCTAGCGGCACCTGCAGTTTATCGCGTCCTAACCTTTGCACCGTCCACAGCAACTATTTTAGAATTTTATTAAACCTAGACAACTACTTTTGATTTTCTTTGGTTGAGCATGAAATTCAAAATTTATAACTTGTCAAGATATAACTCATTTTAATGCTAAAGCATTTCAGTACCTTTAGTGTACCACAATGCACAATTCTTATAATGATAGTCCCATTTTCCTACGATATTATTAGATTATTGCGAACATCACTTTTAAATCTACCGGACTTCTACTTTCGTAATAAGCTGATCTTGCTTCACCACAGCGTAATTTAAGCAACATTTTCTCTAGATTTTTCTTTTCTGTTCTTATACTGCACATGCGTAAGCTCAATTTTTTTCACGTCTTGTTATGTAAAGTATTTAAAAATCGGTTATATCATGTATTTACAGTGTCAATTTCAGATTCACTAGAAAATGGCTGACACTACCTGACAAAAAAGTGAAGCAAAATGAAACGATTAGATAGGGTACGTTATGTTATTTAAGTGATCACAAAATCGAGTCAAATTTACAAAGAATTTGGCAGTATGATCTCGGTTATCAATATGACGTTGCACACCGTCTGGCCTTGATGAATGAACCGAATCAACTGAGAAGGGTCGTTGTATTCACTCCTAAGACAAGCTGGCTTACAACTTTTGTACAGATCCTCCTGTCCTGGTTACTGGCACTGCGTCGGAATTGGCGTCCCAGTTGTTCCCAAATATGTTCTGTCGGAGACAGATCTGGGGATTCTGGGGATCTTGCTTGGCGTCCCAACTGTTCCCGCATATGTTCTGTCGGAGATAGATCTGGGGATTCTGGGGATCTTGCTTGGCGTCCCAGCTGTTCCCATATATGTCCTGTCGGGGACAGATCTGGGGATTCTGGGGATCTTGCTTGGCGTCCCAACTGTTCCCACATATGTTCTGTCAGAGATAGATCTGGGGATTCTGTGGATCTTGCTTGGCGTCCCAGCTGTTCCCATATATGTCCTGTCGGGGACAGATCTGGGGATCTTGCTGGCCATGGAAACACCTCATCATCATGCGAACAGCTCATACAGACAAATGACATATGTGGAAGAGCGTTGTCCTGTTGAAAAGCGGCACAATGCTGCCGCATAGGCAACTCATGACGACACAAGATTGACTTAACATATCGTTTTTGTAGTGGACTGTTAAGGCAGCCAGTCCACAGTGAAGTAGCCGAAAGGGCACGCGTCAACTCACGCCGTCTGGCGTTAAGTCTGGAACAGGATTCGTAATGAATGTGATAAAGAAAAGAACGTAGCTACTAGAACACTTAACTTTTATATTGTCCTTTGGTATACAGCATTCTTGATGATACAAGTGAGACTCTTTAGATTCATGAAGTAACTAATGGCGCCTTGCTAGGTCGTAGCCATTAACTTAGCTGAAGGCTATTCTATCTGCTCGGCAAATGAGCGAAAGGCTTCGTCAGTGTAGTCGCTAGCAAAGTCGTCGTACAACTGGGGCGAGTGCTAGTCAGTCTCTCGAGACCTGCCGTGTGGTGGCGCTCGGTCTGCGATCCTGACAGTGGCGACACGCGGGTCCGACATGTACTAATGGACCGCGGCCGATTTAAGCTACCACCTAGCAAGTGTGGTGTCTAGCGGTGACACCACAGTTTTAGTATCAGTGTTCCCGCAATCACTAGCAGTCATGATCTGAAGTTGTATCCGATGCACCATGAATAAAACATTGATCGAAAGGGACCTCTACTTAGGTCGCAGCCATACCGTCGACGGTCATGCGGGATAGTCCAGAACCGCGATTCATCGCTTTAGACAATACAAGTCATTCATCAGCATCCCATGTTTCCCTTGCACGGCACAATTCCAAATGCAGCCGATTGTGTTATGGTGTTAACGGCAGCCTGTGTGTAGGGTATTAATTCCGTAGGTCGCCTACTCCACGCCTCCAACCAGTGGTGAGGTATCACCCAGAATGTTGCAGGAAGTCCATTACTTGTTCTCGAATAGCTGGTGCAGGTGTGAAGAGCACTCCGTCATCACGCCACAGGTGGCCCATCGGGACCATCCGACCGCCTTGTCATGCTCAGATGAGGATGCGGGTAGGAGGAGCGTGTGGTCAGCACACCGCTCTCACGGTCGTTACGATGGTTTTCTTTGACCGGAGCCGCAACTATTCGGTCGAGTAACTCCTCAATTGGCATCACGAGGCTGAGTACACCCCGAAAAATGGTAACAGCGCATGGCGGCCCGGATGGTCACCCATCCAAGTGCCGGCCACGCACGACAGCGCTTATCTTCGGTGATCTGACGGGAACCGGTGTGTATCCACTGAGGCAAGGTCGTTACGTAGGTGTGAAAAGGTTCAATGTAATTGGTGCAGTATGTGATGGCCGGACATGTTCGATCGGATCCTTGACGATGAGTATACTTGCCATTACCATCCCAAGCATTCCAACATTGGGTCACTGTCGTACCTGAATGACCCATAAATCTAGATACTACACGATTCAACCAGCTGACCGAATGGAGACCCACAATGAGCCCTCTTTTAAACTCTGTCAGGTGTTGCTAACACTATCTCACACGAGACGCGGCATCTCGATGCACTTCACAGTGACCCAGTGAATAGTCAACACTGGACTCGCATTCGGGAGGACGACGGTTCAATCCCGCGTCCGGCCATCCTGATTTAGGTTTTCCGTGATTTCCCTAAAATCGCTCCAGGCAAATGCCGGGATGGTTCCTTTCAAAGGGCACGGCCGACTTCCTTCCCCATCCTTCCCTAATCCGATGAGACCGATGACCTCGCAGTCTGGTCTCCTTCCCCAAACCAACCAACCAACCAACCAATAGTCAACATCTAACACTGTTCACACGCCTTATATAACGTACCAGGCCTGGTAACAGCATTAAACACTAACAGCACTAATGCGCTTAGGAGGGCGTCCTACCTGTCGCAGAGAATTACAACTCTGATCAGATAAATACAAGCCAATGGTGTGTACGAAGTTACACTTAAACAAGCCGTGGACCGAAATAAAGATCATTTTAGCAACTGGAGCTGCTATTCAGTAACACTAGCATCCACGGACGAAGTAACTGGCGCAGTGTACGGTGACCATTCTCTTTGGATCATCTGTTTGTTCTGTCGGCTGTCTCAGTATTGCAGGTGCTAGCCGAAAGTGCAAGGTGACTCTAGCTCGAAGACGAAACCGTGTGGTAAGATAAAATTACGTGTACTCGTATGTCGTCTTTCGGAGCGAACATCCACGATTCACCGTAGGACTTTAGCATCACTGTGCAGATATCACTTTGCAGAGCGCCGAAACGAAACAAAATACCCGGCCTCGGGCTGCGACGTCCTTTTAACCTCGACCTTTGTAGCAATTAGCAAGCAGGACGGCGATTAGGCTTGTAGCGGCTGTGTGGGCGCAAGCGAGACTGTTTGCCAAGCCGCAGCACCTCAGACAGCGCTGTTTGCAGCGGGGGAGCGCCCAGATCCTGGATTATCAGCGCGTGCTCTCCGCCGGCAGCTTGCCGTGATACGGCAGGCGCTTCCATTAAACGCGCGCTGATCCCTGGGCGAGAGCACATTTGAGCTGACAGCCAGCGCCTGGTTTACCGAAAGCCGGTTTACCTTTTCCTCTACCAAAATGTCTCATTTCAGGCCTTTTACAGCGCGACTCAGTCTGTGCGGCGTATAAATGGGAATGAATTTATAACAGTCACTGTATTTACGGGGTGACAATTAACTATTCAGGGAGGTCCATTGATCGTGACCGGGCCAAATATCTCACGAAATAAGCGTCAAACGAAAAAACTACAAAGAACGAAATTTGTCTAGCTTGAAGGGGGAAACCAGATGGCGCTATGGTTGGCCCGCTAGATGGCGCTGCCATAGGTCAAACGGATATCAACTGCGTTTTTTAAAATAGGAACCTCCATTTTTTGTTACATATTCGTGTAGTACGTAAAGAAATATGAATATTTTGCTTTGTGATAGATGGCGCTGTAATAGTCACAAACATATGGCTCACAATTTTAGACAAACAGTTGGTAACAGGTGGGTTTTTTAAATTAAAATGCAGAACGTAGGTACGTTTGAACATTTTATTTCAGTTGTTCCAATGTGATACATGTACCTTTGTGAACTTATAATTTCTGAGAACGCATGCTGTTACAGCGTGATTACCTGTAAATACCACAGCCGGCCGGAGTGGCCGTGCGGTTCTAGGCGCTACAGTCTGGAACCGAGCGACCGCTACGGTCGCAGGTTCGAATCCTGCCTCGGGCATGGATGTGTGTGATGTCCTTAGGTTAGTTAGGTTTAATTCGTTCTAAGTTCTAGGCGACTGATGACCTCAGAAGTTAAGTCGCATAGTGCTCAGAGCCATTTGAACCATTTGTAAATACCACATTAAAGCAATAAATGCTCAAAATGATTTCCGTCAACATCAGTGCATTTGGCAATACGTGTAACGACATTCCTTTCAACGGCGAGTAGTTAGCCTTCCGTAATGTTCGCACATGCATTGACAATGCGCTGACGCTTGTTGTCAGGCGTTGTCGGTGGATCACGATAGCAAATATCCTTCAACTTTCCCCACAGAAAGAAATCCGGGGACGTCAGATCCGGTGAACGTGCGGGCCATGGTATGGTGCTTCGACGACCAATCCACCTGTCATGAAATGAGCTATTCAATACCGCTTCAACCGTACGCGAGCTATTTGCCGGACATCCATCATGTTGGAAGTACATCACCATTCTGTCATGCAGCGAAACATCTTGTAGCGACATCGGTAGAACATTACGTAGCATTTAGATTGCCATCGATAAAATGGGTACCAATTATCCTTCCTCCCATAATGCCGCACCATACATTAACCCGCCAAGGTCGCTGATGTTCCACTTGAAGCAGCCATCGTGAATTTTCCGTTGCCCAAAAGTGCATATTATGCCGGTTTACGTTACCGCTGTTGGTGAATGACGCTTCGTCGCTAAAGAGAACGCGTGGAGAATATCTGTCAACGTGCCGTAAATTCTCTTGTGCCCAGTGGCAGAACTGTACGCGACGTTCAAAGTCGTCGCCATGCAATTCCTGGTGCATAGATATATTGTCCGTGTGCAATCGATGTTGATGTAGCATTCTCAACACCGACGTTTTTGAGATTCCCAATTCTCACGCAATTTGTCTGCTACTGATGTGCAGATTAGCCGCGACAGTAGCTAAAACACCTACTTGTTCATCATCATTTGTTGCAGGTCGTGGTTGACGTTTCACATGTGGCTGAACACTTCCTGTTTCCTTAAATAACGTTTCTATCCGGCGAACGGTCCCGACACTTGGATGATGTCGTCCAGGATACCGAGCAGCATACATAGTACACGCCCGTTGGGCATTTTGATCACAATAGCCATACATCAACACGATACCGACCTTTTCCGTAATTGGTAAACGGTCCATTTTAACACGGTAATGTATCACGAAGCAAATACCGTCCGCACTGGTGTAATTTTACGTGATACCACGTACTTATACGTTTGTGACTACTACGGCGCCATCTATGACAAAGCGGAAAAAGTGGTCCAACTAAAACATTCACATTTCTTTACGTACTACACGAATATGTAATAAAAAATGGGGGTTCCCATTTAAAAAAACGTAGTTGATATCCGTTTGACCTATGGCAGCGCCTTCTATGCGGGTCAACCATAGCGCCATCTGGTTTCCCCCTTCAAGCTAGACAAGTTTCGTTCTTTGTAGTTTTTTCGTTTGACGCTTATTTCGTGAGATATTTGGCCCGGTCACTATCAATGGAAAACCCTGTATATGAAATAAATTCATCATAATTTCTGAACGGTTTGCGCTAGGACGTCCAAACTGCTCGGTTGGCCGCCAGGCATGATGGGAATTAGTATGCGCGCTAGGGTTTGATTTACCGACGAAGCCCACTTTTATTTGCATGGGATCTTCAACAAGCATAACTGACGCATTTGAGGGACTGAAAATCGGCATTTCGCTATCGAGAAGTCTCTTCACCCTCAACGAGTGACTGTGTGGTATGCAGTGTCCAGTCACGGAATAATCGACATGATGGCACGGTGACTACCGAACCGTATGTGAAGGTTCCGGAAAATGATTTCATCCCCATTATCCAAAGTGACCCTGACTTCGACAAGATGTGGTTCGTGCAAGATGGAGCTCGACTCCATAGAAGCAGGAGAGTTTGACGTCCTGGAGGAGCACTTTCGGGACCGCATTCTGGCTCTGGGGTACCCAGAGGCCACTGGTATGGGCCTCGATTGGCTGCCATATTCTCCGGTTCTGAACACACGCGACTCCTTTTTGTGAGGCTATATTAAAGAAAAGTGTACAGCAATAACCCCAGAACCATTGCTGATCTGAAAACAGCCATTCAGGAGGTCATCGACAGCATCGATGTTCCTACAACTGAGTGGTTCGTGCAGAATTTTTCTATTAGCCTGCGCCACATCATCGCCAATTATGGCAGTCATATCGAACGCCGGCCGCTGTGTCAGAACGGTTGTAGGCGCTTCATACAGGAACCGCGCTGCTGCTACGGTTGCAGATTCGAATCCTGCCTCGGGCATGGGTGTGTGTGATGCCCTTAGATTAGTTAGGTTTAAGTAGTTCTAAGTCTAGGGGACTGATGACCTTAGATGTTAAGTCCGATAGTGCTTAGAGCCATTTGAACCATTTGAAGCATATCGAACATGTCATAACCTAAATCCGAATACCTGTAGTGACGTTTACGTGTTGAATAAAGTGTGTGCACGCCATAGTTTGTAGCTAATTTACGTTTTTTTTCATATAGTTCGATAATTGTCACCCTGTAAGTATGGCCATAGAGTTCCGGAGACATGTAAGAAATGCGAAACATATATTAAAGAAAGGCCAGCCTATGTTTACAACATTTGCAGATTCAGAGGAAGCTTTTGACAGTGATCACTAAACTCTAATGAGTTCTGGCCGTGGCAGGAGCAACATTTAGAGTTCCGGAGATTATTTACAATTTTTGCAGAAGCCAGCCTGCTGTTATAAGAGTGGAAGGACGTGAAAGGGAAGCAACAGTTGAGAAGGTACATAAGATTATAGCCAGTCCACGATGCAAGCAGTAAAGGAAAGCAAGGATAAATTTGGAAAGGGAATTAAATTTCTGAGAAAAGAATTAACAACTTCAAGGTTTGCCGATGACATTGTAATTTTGTCAGAGACGGCAAAGGATTTGGGAGAGCAATTGAAGGTATGATGAGAATCAACAAAAGTGCAACAATGATCTTGGAATGTAGCAGGCGATGCAAAGGGTGATTAGGGAATGAGACGCTAAAATTAAAGATGAGTTTTGCTATTCTTGTAGCAAAATAACTGAATTTCGAAATGGAGATGATATAAAACACAGACTGGCGATATCAATAAAAGATCCTATCAAAAAGAGAAATTTGCTATCGGATACTAATTTACGTGTCAGGAAGTCTTTTCTGAAGATATTTGCCTATAGTGTAACCTTGCACGAAAGTGGAGGTCAGCGATAAGCGTTTCAGACAAGAATTTTTTTAATGTGGGACAGAAGATTGCTGTAGATTAGATTGGTAGATAGAATAAGGAATTTATGGTACATCTTGACTAAATGAAGAGATTGGTTGATAGGACACATCCCGAAGCTTCAAGGACCCCTCAGTTTAGTAATGGTACGAAGTGAGGGAGGGAGTGGGTGTAAAAATTACAGTGGCAGAACAAGGCATGGGTACAACAACCATAACAACCAGATTCAAATGGATGTAGGTTGTAGTTGTTCTGCAGGGATGAATAATTTTGCACAGGATAGACTAGTATGGGGAGCTGCATGGAACTAGTCTTTGGACTGAAGGAAACAACAAAAAAAGATGTACGTCCCACATCTACTCCAGAAACACTCGATCCATTTCAGCCAAATTTGGTGGGGTGTAATGTGGGTGACATACAACCATAACTCAGCCACATCTGAAGAAATCTAAGCAAATTATTGTATGTGCATGACTCATTATTTGTATAAAACGATGGGGGAGTGAGATATCCCTGCTACACCTGGGGGTAGGGCGTGACATGTAAAATACTTCGACAACGTCCTGATAGTTCTTTCCTGTATTTAGATGACTTGGAGTACTTTTAAAGTAAGAAGCGCGATCTTCTCTTACATGTATTGTTCAATGAGCTCGTGATATTGAGCACTGCTATGAGCCAATAATTTTGACAGCTGTTCCGGGTCCAAAGATCGCGTCATACGGCTGAATAGCACAGATGCATCTGAAGTCCTCTCTGGAGTCGCATGGTATAGAACTTCGTGGAATCAGTTACCAGTGATTATCAGTTACCGTTGTCAATACGCCTCATACGAAACGGAAGCCTATCGGACAACCGTCCAAAGGACGGGTTATCAACAAACACTATCGACCTCAGGCTACGTGCGGTATGGTGAATCTGGAGATCAATTAGAAATATCTGTATATATTATAAATTCACCCGCTCAGTTTTTCTGTGTGTGAAGACTGATCTCAGAAACTACTGAACGGATTCTAATACCGTTTCCATTAAGAGACAGACTGATTCGAGATAAAAGTTTGTCTATATAATTTACACGAGGGCGTACTGAAAGGGAATGCCTCCAAATTTTGTACGTGAAAACTCTTAAAGCTTTTTAAATAAGAAAAGCTTTATTAACTTTCTACATCTTTTTTCTTCGTGTCTACATATGACATCTGTTCAAAAAATTGCGAAACTTTGTGCACAGAATTTTAACTTTGTCCACAGAATTTTTCTAAACCTACCTTTTGGTTATTTTGCATGGTCTCCTTCGACTTACTCTCCTCCACAATTGATACGCTCCCAACACCGTTTCCACTTCCAGAAGCAGTCTTTGTACGCCTCTTGCCGGATTGCGCGAAGACCCGTCTGCCAATTTTCTTTTATCTCGCCTATCTTTGCCAGTCCTCGTCTTGTCAACGGCGTTTTCAAATTGGGACATAAAGAAAAGCCCACAGAGGCCAAATCTGGAGAGTACGGAGAATGAGGCAGCCGAGTGATTTCGTTTTTTGGGCAATAGTCACGTTCCAGCAGGGATGAACGTGCGGATGCGTTATCGTGTTGAAAGATCCACGAATTGCCTCGCCACATTTTAGGTCACTTCATTCTCACGCTTTCACGCAGGCGTCGCAACACGTCCCGATAGTACTATCGATTAACAGTTTGTCCCTGTGGCATGAATTCATGATGAACCAATCCTCCAAAGTAAAAAAAAACTATGAACATGGCTTTGACATTTGACCTAACCTGACGAGCTTTTTTTTTATCTTGGAGAACCTTTCCAGACCCATTGTCAAGACTGGACCTTGGTCTCAACATCATAACCGTAGACCCACGTCTCATCACCAGCTATGATTCTCTTAAGGAACATCTCGTTCTCATTTGCGCGATCGTAAAGCTCTTCACAGATTACGAAGCGAAGTCTTTCTGGTCTTAACTCAAGAGCAATGGGACGAACTTGACGGCAGCACGATGTATTCCAAGATGCTGTGTCAGAATTTCATCCAACTGAAATGTTACATTCTTCTGCAGTCTCTGGACATCAGTCTTCGATTGGCACGCACAATTTCGTTGACATTCCTGACACGAGCCTCGTCGGTAAACGTCGAAGGGCGTGCTGAACGAGGTTCATCCTTAACTTACGTCCGACTAATTTTCAACCGTGTGAACCATTTGTAACACCGAGTGTAGCTTCCTGAATCATTTGGTTTGTCTCTGTAAATGTTTTCTTGAGTTTCACGCATAATGTAATGCAGTCGCGTTGCTCCTGTAATTCTGCCATCTCGAAATTCGCAAGCTGTGCGACACAATATTCTACTCAACATAGCACTGAACAATAACTAACAGACATACAACAACGAAAATTCCAGCAGTTACACATTAAACACAGGCGTGTGCAGAGATGCCAACCGCATTTCGCTACAATACACCATTGGCACGAAATTACGAAAGTTCTGTAATTTTTTGAAAAGACCTCGTATTTATTTCTCAACATAGTCACCAAGCGAAGAACACATTTCTCCCTACGAGAATCGTCACTGTAAAATATTTTACTTTGTTGACGGATCCACAACCTCACCTCTGCTTGCACCGCTTCATCACTATCAAAATGAAGTCCCCGAAGGTGTTCTGTAAGTTTTGGGAACAGATCAAGGTCGGATGGGGCCAAGTCGAGACTGTAAATACAAGGCGTCGGATTGTTGCAGATGTCGCAGCCCTCGTATGTGGTCTGCCATTGTCATTCTGAAGGAGAGGGTGCTTCTGTGTGGAGGAATTCTTAGAATTCGAAACTCGACTACAACACGCTGTTTTTCAAGCACCGATATAATTACGTTACACTCGGCCATGTTATACGCTACAGTTCGCAGCTCTCTTGCGGCAGACAGTTGCGGCTTGCGTCAGCAAAGCGGGAAAGTCGACCGAGTACTACGAATAACATGTAACACCTCAACCTATATTGAGAACAGAATAAAAAATTCGGAGGAATTACTTTTCTGCGCGCCATCGTAAATATTTCGTGCTAATTAGATGAATTGTGAGGAATTAAATTCCCCCGCCTCATGTATCTTTCCATATGTGAAGGCTATTCTTAGGAACTACTGAAGAATTTTGACATAGTTTTCACTAATAGGCAGAGTGATTCACGGGGAAGGTTTTTGTAGTTTAAATAATTTATTAGCGCTGTGTCAGACAAGTCGGCTGGTCGTAGAAACTTAGCGCTAAGCGTGCGAAGCCGCGGCTGGTCGTTAGTGTCGAAATATGTGAGAAATACATACCGATGTGTGAGTTACGTGGAACATTTGCGTACGCGGGGGAAGCGGCGATGAAAAAGCTATTGTCTAATGAATATTGGAGATTACTTTGTTATTTCAGAGAAACTCATGTCTCTGTAAAAACGGCTATCTCTGTTTTGCCGGGATAGTCGTAATTGTCTTCCCTACCGTCGGTTAAGTAGTGCCAAAAAACAGGAAAGCTTCTGGCCCTTACCATGTCCAGCAGTACTACTGGAAAGCCAATATAATGTCCAGATAAACATTTTGGGTGATGATCGTTTTAGTTTAATGAGAGGTATACGTTGTTTCACCTTTCTCCGAAATGTATGGGTGGAAATCGCTTCTAACCATTTTCAGAAGACCGCACCTGCGTTCGAGTTAGATGGCATCGGGTTGGATCGAAAGGTGGGACTGTGAGGGATGTGAACACTGATTCTCATGTCAGCAGAAAGGATATTGCGTATGTGCGTATATTCGCATGAGCGTGTTTTGTTTCTTTATATACGAGGGTAAATCGAAAATTATCTGCAATGTAGATATTCATTTTATTGCAGCACAAATAGGACACTTACGTTAACATCGTTTTATATAGTTTTCTTGCTTTTCAAGGCACTTGGTGCATCGTTACACAAACTTCCTCAGGCCCTCGGTAAAGAAAGTTTTCGTTCAAATGGCTCTAAGCACTATGGAACGTAACATCGGAGGTCATCAGTCCCCTAGACTTAGAACTACTTAAACGTAACTAACCTAAGGACAACACACATCCATGCTCGAGGCAGGATTCGAACCTGCGACCGTAGCAGCAGCGTGGTTCCGGATTGAAGCGCCTAGAAACGCTCGGTCACAACGGCCGGCGAAGTTTTCGTCTGAGCAGCGAGCCATATATGCACCACGTCATTGTCCGCCCCTCGTAGCTGAGTGATAGCCGGCACAGTAGCTCACTGTGTTGGGTCAGAGGGTTTAGCTACCCTCTGTAATAAAAAAACTGAGTGAACGGATCAACGAACAACCTGAACGGATGTTATCGGACGTCCGCCACGAACAATATACAACAAAATGAGATCAACAAAAAAGTATTGGAAGTTTAACACGTACGTGAGTTGGTTTTTTTTCTTTTTTTTTAGTGGTCAGGGCAACGGAATGTCATGCCTAACGGCCCAGGTTCGATTCCAGGCTGGGTCGGAGATTTTCTCCGCTCAGGGACTGGGTGTTGTGTTGTCCTTATCATCATCATCATCATCATCATTTCATCCCCAATCCTCATCGATACGCAATCGCCGAAGTGGCGTCAACTCGAAAGACTTGCACCAGGCGAACGGTCTACCTGACAGGAGGCCCTAACCACACGCCATTTCCATTTTACCACGTCCTTCACTTCTTGGTTCGTGGTGAATCGACGACCTCTTAATGCATCTTTTAGCGGACCACACGAGTGATAGTCGAAAGGGACAAGATGAGAGCTACACGGAGGATGAGCCACTACTTCAAACGTAATTTTCTGGAGCAATGTGGGTAGCAAAAAAATGGTTCAAATGGCTCTGAGCACTATGGGACTCAACTGCTGTGGTCATAAGTCCCCTAGAACTTAGAACTACTTAAACCTAACTAACCTAAGGACAGCACACAACACCCAGCCATCACGAGGCAGAGAAAATCCCTGACCCCGCCGGGAATCGAACCCGGGAACCCGGGCGTGGGAAGCGAGAACGCTACCGCACGACCACGAGATGCGGGCCTGTGGGTAGCAGTATGTGGACAGGTATTACCGTACAAAAAACACAATCCATTTCGACAATACCCCTGGCGTTTGCTTCGAATTGCAAGCTTTAGCCTGTCAATAAGCATCTCACTGTAACGCGCACTGTTCTTTGTTGTGCAATCTCCTGACAGTGTTCCAGTACTGGGCGTTGTGCGTCCCTGGAAGTATCAGTTTTTCTGCGGATGGTTGGGTTTCGAAATTTTTCCTGTTGGGCGATTGTGGATGTTTCCATTCCATACTCTACCGTTTGCTCTTCGGCTCGTAATGGTGGATTCATGTTTCTTCACCAGTGATGTTTCCGTCTAAGAAGCGTAGTGAATCTGTCTAAGAAGCCTTCGCTTTGTTCACCATAGCGATCCAAATCCTCCGTTGCAGCAGGACACTGTTCCCGCACTGTGCCGGAAGTCTTCGCTGGATTGCGGCCCCCGAGATACCACAAAAACTGGATCACCGCTCAATGCTCCTCTTTGATGCAAACTGCTAATGATGCGGCCATGGTCTATCTGGAAAAAAAAGAAAAAAAAGGTAAATAGAGGAACGGGGATAAAAGTTTCATAGCAAGACCACAACAGCAAAACAACAGAGTAAACTAGGACAGAGGGGCCGGCCGTTTTAGCCGAGCGGTTCTAGGCGCCACAGTCTGGAACCGCGAGACCGCTACTGTCGCAGGTTCGAATCCTGCCTCGGGCATGGATGTGTGTGATGTCCTTAGTTAGGTTTAAGTAGTTCTAAGTTCTAGGAGACTGATGACCTCAGAAGTTAAAGTCCCATAGTGCTCAGATACATTTTTTTAGGACAGAGGTCAGTGCAAACAATGTAGCAAAAGTTATGTCAACATTGCGTATAATTTTTTACTTATCCTTCTGTGTGGGGGGGGACGGGGGTGGTGGGTGGCTGTGTGGGTGTGTATGTGTTTCTGTGTCCTCACACGCGCTAGTGGACTTTTTCGTTTATGAACAGAAGTATTACTCTCGGTGGTACCAGATAACATGACAGAGCTTTTTCAGCGGCCACACGCCTATTGCACACATCGCCTTCGATCCTCAACCAGCTTCCAGAACTTCCTGTGGCCTCTCCATTGATTTTTACTTCCTTTTTTTTTTCTTTTTTTTCTAACGTCGAATCTTCTACATGCAAACGACGAGAAGGCAGATTTACTGCTTCTACTTTACCGGAAAACCAATAGCCTCTCGTGTGAAATACTGATTTATTATACAGCACACGGCCGTCTCTGCGATCTAATACAAGACTGTTCGAAAGTTTATTCGCCGTCCGCACCAGTTTCTACGTCATTAATCATTAAAATAATCTCGAATAAAAATCTGGATACATAGCTATAAAGTATATCGTAAATTACTATGTCGTTACGTTTTGGAAATATTTTAGAAATTCATCTTTAAGATGATAACCGACGTTTGGCTTACAAAGGGGGCCGCACCTACTCGTCAGCACAGATTTTCTAAAGTTTTATGACATATGCAGGGCTTGGCCAGAAATGAAAGCACAGAAGTGGGAGCTCCAGATGGCGAAGCATTTAGAAAAAGATTCGCATTTTTGGAGAGTGTCGGACGAGACATGACACCAATTTATTTTAGCATAAGTTCCACGCAGCGTTTTGGGCATCTAAAAGGTTACTTACACTGCAAATAATCCGAAATTAAGCCCAATATATTGCATTTATTAATACTTTTACAAAAGACATGAAAAGAAAAGGGCAACGAAAATTTAAAATTGAATATCAATTTCCAGGACTGGATTGTAGGGCGTACACGAGAACTTCATTCATAAAATTAGCTGCTTTTATTTTACAGTTGATGATTTACACTTGCCGGGGCGATATTCATTGCAAAACAGGGGAAGCAGTAATTTTCCTGCTATCTTGCACACGTTATAAACAGCGCATTTTTACAGTTACGCGGTGGTTAGAAAGTTCCTATGGAAAAACAAACACCGTTTACGTTCATAAAAGGTTCATCGCACAGTGTGAAAACAAACAACACGTATCGCTTCATTTCACCAAATATTGGCAGTGGAATATATTATGATTCAGTTTTCTCGGAATGCGATTTCTTTTTCTCTCTCAATAAGAGCAGTTTAGAAGCTGTTTGATATCGTTCTTTACCTGATGATAAAAACAGACGTCTCAGGGTTGTTGTAACTGCAGTAACTGGGCAGAAAACTGGAGTGTGAGGTCCTGACGAAGCACGCTTTCCAATAATTGGGCTGTATTCTGGGGTGTGTTTCCCTGTAGAAGGGTGCTAGCAACAGTAGCGGAAACATCACGTTCTACACTTACAAACCTAGTCTTTACCGAATGTTTCACATACATTTCCTACGTGATTCTATAACGAAGTTACGGTATTTTCAGATTTAATGAGTAAATACCTACCCTAATAAATTCATTCGCCATTTGTTTTTTCCTTAACGTATGCCTGTCTAATTCAGCAATCCTAACATAATCCTGTCACATTATTCAGTAAAGTGCATTACATTCTCTTTCTCTCTCTCTCTCCTTTTTTTTCCGCTTCTCAGTCAGTAACATCGAGATGGTTGAACGCATTCGGCACGATTTCATACAGCTTTTGCGCAATTTGTGCTAAAAGTATGTGTACCAGACAGCGAGGTCATCGGTCTCATTGGATTAGGGAAGGACGGGGAAGGAAGTCGGCCGTGCCCTTTCAAAGGAGCCTTCCCGGCATTTGCCTGGAGCGATTTAGCGAAATCACGGAAAACCTAAATCATGATGGCCGGACGCGGGATTGAACTAATCAGTTAATTCAGTTAGTTTGTGTAAGGCTATTCCTTACTCATGCATAGATTATTACATAGAAGAGTGCTTTACATTTACATACTAACAATGTTTTGTTAAATATTTGTGTGTAGAATTGTAGAATATAAGATTGAAGTTTTCCAAAAGAAATGATTTCAGATTAAATTGAGCACTTGCCCAGTAAGATAAAACGTCTTTCAGGAAGGAAAGCAAAAGCTACATTCTGTTTTTGATTGCATAATGATTTCTCTCCCTTTACACATTATGTTCAATATATGCTTTTTCGTGCTTCGTCTCTTTAACACTCAACTTAATTGTTTAAAACACATCCCCTAGGATATAGTTCCATCCTCTCCAGTTTTCACATTGACCACTTTTTACCTTCATACAGCACTGAATTGTTTATTTACATTTCCAGTCATTATTCCTAAATTACAAGGCAGTTATGGATGGAATCTTTTATTTACAATGGTTATAGAAACTTATAACTTTTCTTATAAATACAATGATAAAAAAGACTTGAAAAACGATTAACGTTTTCGTTAAACATCGTTTTAATTTTACTTTGAGTGTTGAGGACCGGAGTGCATCTTCGGACAGATTCCTTGTACAAAGACTAATTTGTTTCGCAAAACACAGAAATTTTTTTTGTCAGTCATTTCAACTTTTCAAACAGATTCATGTCTAGATGGACGGTGCATGCTGCTAATATAAGTTAACGATCTGCCAGGTTACCATATCATACACAGTAGTGGTTGAGCAGTAGTTCAGGTTAGCGGGCGGTTATACTGATAAAATACTTAATTTCTACTGTCTGTGTATCTATCTGTATTAATTTAATATGTTATTATTCTGTATTTAGTATTTTAATGAAGTACGTCTCTGTTTCTTTACAGGTAAGAGATACGACGTGGAAGAAATCAGAGCGCTGTCTGTGTAAGCTTCACTAGCCAGTAAGTGCTCGCGCAATTTGTGTATTAGCAGCGACGAAAAGATCGACAAAAACGATAGCAAACGTTGAGTGGCGAATTATAAGGGACTTCGACGCATGAACTAGTTGCCACATCTCAGTTGTGTGGTGTGAACAGATAAAAATATTTGCAAACATAATGTCACCAACATGGTGATTGTTATGCCCTTTGACTCCTGGTTCAAAAATGGCTCTGAGCACCATGGGACTTACCTGCTGAGGTCATCAGTCCCCTAGAACTTAGAACTACTTAAACCTAACTAACCTAAGGACGTCACACATGTCCATGCCCGAGCCAGGATTCGAACCTGCGACCGTAGCGGTCGGAACCGCACGGCCACCCCGGCCGGCTTTGACTCCTCTTATCAGTGAGTAACGGTGGGGTCCTTTAGTTATATAATATTCATTCGCTATCAAAAACATTGTGACCACTATCCAGTTAGCGGCTATCGCTGAAACAATCGATTTTCGGTTATACCGATTTCTTTCATTTTCGTTTTTTTGAGTGATGTTTCCAGCAATAAACCTAGACACCGAAGAATGACAGAATAAATCTGAAACTGCCTCGAGGTTTTGCATTATATGCTAAGGTACATAGAATCAAAATATCAAATGAAATACGTAAATGAACGAAAACTTGGCCTGTCCACCGCTTGCTGCTTTTCTCGAAGAGTGATGGAAAGCTGAATATTACACAAAATTCACCATTAGTCTGCTAATGACTCTACTTATTTTAAATACCTGCTCAAAAATAATGTTGTAATTGAAGATCATACCACTATTTGAGCGTTACGAACAGGCAGTGCTAACGGGTGAAAACTTAAGTTGGGGAACCCCATTTTACGTGTTCAGTTGTCCGTTCTTAAGGGATACAAGCAGGCCAAAGCATGTAGACGAAGTCAGCAGATCAGTTGCTTTCTATTTTCGTTACAAGCTATCAATGGATTATTAAGTTTATAATTTTTTACTCTTCCAATAAATTACTTTCTCGTTTATTATTTAACAGAAATGACAGACAACTAATAAAATTTTGCGTAAAATTTGTAGTGCTTTTTTTTAATCATGTTGTTGTTGTTGTGGTCTTCAGTCCTGAGACTGGTTTGATGCAGCTCTCCATGCTACTCTATCCTGTGCAAGCTTCTTCATCTCCCAGTACCTACTGCAACCTACATCCTTCTGAATCTGCTTAGTGTATGCATCTCTTGGTCTCCCCCTACGATTTTTACCCTCCACGCTGCCCTCCAATACTAAATTGGTGATCCCTTGATGCCTCAGAACATGTCCTACCAACCGATCCCTTCTTCTGGTCAAGTTGTGCCACAAACTCCTCTTCTCCCCAATCCTATTCAGTACCTCCTCATTAGTTATGTGATCTACCCACCTAATCTTCAGCATTCTTCTGTAGCACCACATTTCGAAAGCTTCTATTCTCTTCTTGTCCAAACTATTTATTGTCCATGTTTCACTTCCATACATGGCTACACTCCATACAAATACTTTCAGAAAAGACTTCCTGACACTTAAATCTATACTCGATGTTAACAAATTTCTCTTCTTCAGAAACGCTTTCCTTGCCATTGCCAGTCTACATTTTATATCCTCTCTACTTCGACCATCATCAGTTATTTTGCTCCCCAAATAGCAAAACTCCTTTACTACTTTAAGTGTCTCATTTCCTAATCTAATACCCTCAACATCACCCGACTTAATTCGACTACATTCCATTATCCTCGTTTTGCTTTTGTTGATGTTCATCTTATATCCTCCCTTCAAGACACCATCCATTCCATTCAACTGCTCTTCCAAGTCCTTTGCTGTCTCTGACAGAATTACAATGTCATCGGCGAACCTCAAAGTTTTTATTTCTTCTCCATGGATTTTAATACATACACCGAATTTTTCTTTTGTTTCCTTTACTGCTTGCTCAATATACAGATTGAATAACATCGGGGAGAGGCTACAACCCTGTCTTACTCCCTTCCCAACCACTGCTTCCCTTTCATGTCCCTCGACTCTTATAACTGCCATCTGGTTTCTGTACAAATTGTAAAGAACCTTTCGCTCCCTGTATTTTATCCCTGCCACCTTCAGAATTTGAAAGAGAGTATTCCAGTTAACATTGTCAAAAGCTTTCTCTAAGTCTATAAATGCTAGAAACGTAGGTTTGCCTTTTCTTAATCTTCCTTCTAAGATAAGTCGTAAGGTTAGTATTGCCTCACGTGTTCCAACATTTCTACGGAATCCAAACTGATCTTCCCCGAGGTCCGCTTCTACCAGTTTTTCCATTCGTCTGTAAAGAATTCGCGTTAGTATTTTGCAGCTGTGACTTATTGAACTGATAGTTCGGTAATTTTCACATTTTTCAACACCTGCTTTCTTTGGGATTGGAATTATTATATTCTTCTTGAAGTCTAAGGGTATTTCGCCTGTCTCATACATCTTGCTCACCAGATGGTAGAGTTTTGTCATGACTGGCTCTCCCAAGGCCATCAGTAGTTCTAATGGAATGTTGTCTACTCCCGGGGCCTTGTTTCGACTCAGGTCTTTCAGTGCTCTGTCAAACTCTTCACGCAGTATCTTATCTCCTATTTCGTCTTCATCTACATCCTCTTCCATTTCCATAATATTGTCCTCAAGTACATCGCCCTTGTATAAACCCTCTATATACTCCTTCCACCTTTCTGCCTTCCCTTCATTGCTTAGAACTGGGTTGCCATCTGAGCTCTTGATATTCATACAAGTGGTTCTCTTCTCTCCAAAGGTCTCTTTAATTTTCCTGTAGGCAGTATCTATCTTACCCCTAGTGAGACAAGCCTCTACATCCTTACATTTGTCCTCTAGCCATCCCTGCTTAGCCATTTTGCACTTCCTGTCGATCTCATTTTTGAGACGTTTGTATTCCTTTTTGCCTGCTTCATTTACTGCATTTTTATATTTTCTCCTTTCATCAATTAAATTCAATATTTCTTCTGTTACCGAAGGATTTTTAATCATTGCTAATGAAAATCAAATTTTTAGTCAAATATGTATCTTTACTTTTTAATGGGACTTCGAATAAATTGATTTTAGGACTGCTATGTCAATTTGATATACCGGTTTTTATACCCGCTTATCAGTAACCCGAGACCAAACAAATACCGAAAAATACCGGTATCAGTCTTAACTGGGCCGTTTTTCCCATCCACAGGACTAAATGGTGCCTCATGGCGTTGCGATTACGTGACGCGGTAAGGAAAGTATTTAAGCGGTGCAGGGACGAACGGGGAATCACTCCCGGCACTCCCAAACGCGCATTTCGGAAACGGCGAAGGTTGTCGGCTGTTGGCGTGACAGATGTGAAGTATGTAAAGAAAGTGAAAGACAGCGAAAGTACGAGTAGGCGATAAGGCGTCGGCCATCCATACCTCATCACAGAACGTGGATGTCTCAGACTTGCCCGCTCCGTACAGCAGCATAGCCGGCGATCTGTGGCTGATCGGACGGCAGAGTGCAATGCTGGTGAAGGCATAAGCGTTTCGGAGCACCCCTCCGGCGATCATTGTTGAATATGGGGCTCCGCAACAGAGCACCACTAAGTACACCCACGTCGACCCAACGACATGGCCAATTACGATTGCAGTGGGTACGGGGTCGTGGACTGTGGACCAATGGGAACATGTCGCCTGTGCAGTGTCTCCGTCTCGTCCGCCTGCGACATCGGCATCCCGCAGGACAGGACAGAGATGCGGGATGCCTTCATCACAGCGAGTGAAAGCAAAGCGGTACGTCCGAGGCCGCTGCCGCAGACGAAAACACAGCCTTGTGTCTCAGCCAACGGCACCCGGGGTCCTATACCCGAGTACGGCGGATCGACAGTAGTGCCAGAGATCGCGATCAACAAGCGGACTATTTTCCTATGCCACTCAAGTGCTCGAAAATAGTTCCAGAAGTTCCATCCGCCATTCGGCCTTATAAGTTGGCTCACGGCTGGCCAAAGGCAGTTCGACACGCCGCCCAGGCATGTAGGGCTCTGCCATCCCGGCCGCATCATCCACGCGTCTCGTCTGCTGTTAGTCGCGGATCATCAGGAGTTGTAGCTTCGGACTGTGGTCTGGACTCCTTGGACAGCTTTGTGGCAATGCTGTGCCGATCACTCTCTAGTAGTTTTGTTTCCGTCTTTTATTTGGTGGACTTTTTCGAGCGAGTGACTGGAGAGGAAAACATTTTATCGTGTTGTTCTTCCGTTATAAGATCCGAAATGGGATCCATACTTTGTTTCTCGCTTAAATTGTGTTTTGTTTCGACTACTTTTTCGACATCAGCAATGTTCTTGTTTATTGGTTTTTCCCAACAGAAACAGATTGAGCAATATTCTTCGCGTTTTGTCTCTGCTACCACAGGTATAGCAGCCTGGTCGAATAATCCGGTTTCTTGGACCCGGGCGTTGATGAGCGTATCCTGGTACCCCATCATCGTCTTCTCAAAACACACTCCGCACCACGTATGCAGGACAGTATTATGCTATGAAGAAAATTCACATGTTCCTCCATAGGATGTGTGATTAGAAACAGAAGGCATTATGGCATCTGTGGACGCCGCAATCATTACTGCGGACCACTTGCATTCCTTCGCGCTTGATGTCTTCCCCGACAGCCATGGCATCTTCCAACAGGATAACTATCCTTGTCAAAGGTCAGACTCGTGCTACAGGAGTTCATGACAGTGATCTCATGATGCTATCTTGCCCATGGTGTTGTCTTGTCCACAAACTTCATCTTACTTCAACCTGATGGAAGACGACTCCACGCCCCCAATCCATCGGTCATTAATCTACTGGTATTGCGTGACCTGTGCTTATCAATCTGGTGCCACACTCCTCCCGACGTCTACCGAGGACTCGCGATATTGCAGTACCTGTGTTGTTCAGAAGTACGATCTAAAGTCCCGGAATAAGTTTTCACTGTCGTCATTCTGTTCTACAGCTGATAGTTCTCCATATTCGCAATAGCGAATACATGTAATGTATTTCATAATGGCTGTAGTCGCCGCAGTGCACCGTGGTGTCAGGAAAATCATCCGGCCACTATCTCTCACTAATACTGCCAAAATCCACATAGCAATACCGAACCCGTAAATACACGGCCAAAGGGAAGGAGGCAGTGTAGTACTTCTTGCAATACATGTTTGATTAAAAGACCGTGGAAAACAGCCTAAAACGACTCAAAGGCTGGCCGCTATAACAGACTGCGGGTATTCGATCCGATTATGACTCACTTCATTGTCTCAAAAGCTAGAGCGCTGCGCGTTTTTCTGCTCACTTTTTAAAAATTTTCTGAATACTCTCCATCCTTCCCATTTCTCCTACCGTTAAGCATACCATAATCACCATCGTGTTCTTTGGATCTCTGGCCATTAAAAGTCGTGTCCCCGTAACAAAAAAAGGATGGTTTTGTTTTTCAGCTAATGTTACTCCCAAAAAGAAAGGAAAAACCGAGATCCCTGTCCAGCTTAATTTGGCGTGCTTGCCAGTGAATATTAATTAATTGAAAAACGCGGCCTTCTTCTTGACAAAGAAGAAGGAAAGTAGTAGAGTTAAAAAATTCTGTAACTTAATTATCAAACTGTAAACTAAGATTACCAGAGTGAGATCCATGAGTTTTTTTAAACTCTGCCTTTCCTACACTTGTCTTCTTCTTTAACAGACGCGTTGCTTGAAGCGCTTTCGCTGATGAAGTCGCCCTCTGTTTCCGTATGTTCCATATGTTCTCGGATTTCGCTAGCTAATGCACGTTGAACTGTCGCAAATAGAGAAATGTTGTGAAACGACGCCTGACTCGATCATGGATCATTGGTTAGAAAGCGCTTTACACCTTGCGCTGTACACGTTGGTTTTCGGCCTTACCTCGAGTATTCATAGGCGTGGGTGCTGAGCAGAACCGAAGTGCTCCTGCGTCCCTGGTTGCGTGCCCCCCCCCCTTTCCTCCTTGCCCTCTACCCCTCCCAGAACTGTAAATTTCCGGGCTACAATTTTTTCTACGCAGATCTGGTAAGTTTTCTAAGTACGTCCATGGTCTTAAGACACCAGATGCTTCAGAAATGCAGCCGATGACCAATGACAGAACCTACTGTGGGGCGGCGGTTTGTAGAAAAATATGTTGCTGTTATATAATTTGTTTGAAGAATGTAGAATCCTTTCCTATTATTTAGAATGTTATTTATGCTGTCTTTCGCCGTTCTCAACACTGGCTCTCTAATTACACTTTAGCAACCAGAAAGTGATTTAGCAAAACGTGAAGCCTGTAATTAGAATTCCTAGTGCCCACTTCATCTGAGAATACAATTATAGCTGCAGCTTATAGCTCTGAGGAAATAGGAGGTTGTCCGGGATTTATAATCAAAAACGATATTCCAAAATAGTTGAGTATATTCTGAGAGTCACAGATGAAAAACACAAGTATCCATACAACCTAACTAACAGAGCAGTTCAGAGTCTAATGCGCTGGTGCAACTATAAATGTCCGAATTAAATGTTTAAATGAATGCTCGCCATAATTTGATGATTAGTTTCATCAAATGCCACGCTAAATAATTGGTAGAATGTCTGTCCCGCGACGGCACGTGAAAATACGACAATACGCAAACTGAAGCTAGATAATGAAAATCATCCCAGAATTAACACTTCACTTGAAAATGATTTCCTGGTTACGCGCATCTCGAGTAACTTAATACGGCATCCGAGGCTGTTTGTAGCAATGATACCGACGCGACGCGACTCCCGACACAGATGGCGTGTTATTCAGCGTCTGGAGAGAACTGGGGCCTTGCTTCCTCGCGCAGCGTTCTTATATATAAAGCCGCGGTGCGGACGGCTAAGGGAACGCCTGATCAGATCGGCTCACCCGACTAGCCGCTGGGCTAGTAATGTACCACATTAAGATATTGAATAAATCATAGCTTCTTTTGCTGATGGCCGATGAAGCTCTCAATTTAAATGTGCATTCAGCACGCAGGTAAGTATTGATAATAAAATTTTGACGTGGCTAAGTTAAATATTTTGGGCGAGAGAATTAATTTAATTACACTGCACGCAGTAGACGAGCTCTGAACTGGCCCTTTGGAGATACGCTATAGCTATAATTTTATAGGTATTCAAATGAAACTTTTCACATCTTCATAGCTATAGCGGATCTCGAACCTATTTAAATCTTAACATCCTAGCCTTATTTATTAACCTACTTAATCTATATTGCTTCCTTTAGTTTTGAGACGAAAACCAGAAAATCATGAATTTCCACTAAAATCTTAATTTGTGTGATCCAAAGTACTGTTTTTATTAAATTATTATGAAAAAGGAATCTAATTATAAATTTTGAAGTCTCTAGCTCTTTTCTGTTGCGCCAATGATTTTTACAGAAAAACGTCCAAATTTCGCAAATGGCTAAAGTTATCGAACTGATATTCAACACACATTAATTTAGTATTATTCCTGACATGCTAGAAATGTTTTAGGTTATTTGCTTGATTTTTAAAGTATTGCGCAACATTTATGACGTCAGAGCTAGTTACAGCAGACTGGCTGGCACACAATGGAAAGACTGATGTGAGTTTATTACTGCGTGAGTAGGCTGCTTCCCTACACTACATTTGTATATAGAAGGCTTCAGCTTAGACAAACAGAGTAAAGCTCGGATGGAATGCCATTTCGGTTTCACAGAATTACTTCATTAGCGTGTATTTATCGCTAATCTCTCGCCCAGCACAGTTCCAAACGAATCAAAATAGCGCAGGTATCTCCTGTACATACGAAGTGCGAAAGACCGGACCAGCAAAATTACAGACCAATATCCTTAATATCGGTTTGCTGCAGAATTCTTGAGCGTATTTCAAGACTAACGTAAAAAATTTCCTTGAGACGGTACGGGTCTTGGCCACAAGTCAGCACACGTTTAGATGTCATCACTCGTGCCAATCTCAGCTTACTCTTTTATTACATGACATTCTGCGAACTACGGATGAAGGGCAACAGGCAGGTGTCATATATCTAGATTTCGGAAAGTGTTTGGCACAGTGCCCAACTGCTGACTGTTAACGTAGGTCCTACCATACGAAATACAATGGCGCAAAACATTCGCAGCACCAAGAAGGAGCTGTGCGACATAAGCGAAAGGTAGTAGGCGTTTTTCTAAATCAGAAAGACGATGTCTCCTCAAATTTGGAGCCAGTCGCAGTGGCGCTAGCGGCGTTATTTTGGGGATGCAGATCAGGTTTGCTTTAAATACACGCTGTAACAGTTTTGAGCGTAGCTACCTTTGAAATTTAACATGATGATCTGATGTTAGTAAAAAATGCCGCTAAGGCGACTAAGACGTCATTATCAACACCTCGCTGAGTTTGAACGAGGCCGTGTAATAGGGCTTTGAGAAGATGGATGTTCCTTCAGCGATATTGCAGAAAGAGTTTGCAGAAAAATGGCCACTGTAAATGATTGTTGACAGCGGTGGTCACGAGAACGTACGGTCGCAAGAAGACCAGGCCACGAGGCACTGCCGAGATGGAAGAGCACCGTGTTCGGCGTATGACTCTGGTGCATCGTACTGCAGCTGCAGCAGTTGGCACCACAGTGACACGACGAACAGTAACAAATCGGTTACTTCAAGGACAGATGCCCTCTAGCGTGCATTCCACTGACCACAAATCACCGCCGTCTGCGACTTTAGTGATGTCAAGCGATAGCTCGTTGGAGGGCAGTGTGGAAATCTGTTTGGTTTTCTGACAAAAGCTGGTTCTTCCCCGGTGCCAGTGATGGCAGTGTGTTGCTTGAGGGTCTGGAACCAACCTGTCTGAGAGCTGGACACATTGGACCTACACCTTCTGGTGTGCGATTTCGTGTGATAGCAGGAGCGATCTCGTGATTATGCTACGCCCCCTGGCTGTACATTTGCACGTGAATCTGGTGATTGGACGTGCTGTGGTGCCATACGAGAACAGCATTCCAGGACGTGTTTTCCAACAGGTTAATGCTCGTCCGAATACCACAGTTGTAGCCTAACCTCTACAGACTGTCAACATGTTGCCAAGACGTGCTCGATTACCAGATCTATCTCCAATCGACCACAAATAGGACATCATCAGACGACAATTCCAGCGTCATCCACAAACAGCGTTAACCATCCTTGTATTGACCGCCCAGGTGCAACAGGTATGAAACTCTATCGCACAAACTGACAATGTAAACGCAAAGCATGCACGTTGGCATGCTTACATTCAACATTCTGACGGTTACACCGGTTATTAATGTACCAGCATTTCGCATTTGCGCTGGCTTATCTCGAGCATTCATTAAATCGTATTCTTGGATACTTAATCACTCATATACACTCCTGGAAATTGAAATAAGAACACCGTGAATTCATTGTCCCAGGAAGGGGAAACTTTATTGACACATTCCTGGGGTCAGATACATCACATGATCACACTGACAGAACCACAGGCACATAGACACAGGCAACAGAGCATGCACAATGTCGGCACTAGTACAGTGTATATCCACCTTTCGCAGCAATGCAGGCTGCTATTCTCCCATGGAGACGATCGTAGAGATGCTGGATGTAGTCCTGTGGAACGGCTTGCCATGCCATTTCCACCTGGCGCCTCAGTTGGACCAGCGTTCGTGCTGGACGTGCAGACCGCGTGAGACGACGCTTCATCCAGTCCCAAACATGCTCAATGGGGGACAGATCCGGAGATCTTGCTGGCCAGGGTAGTTGACTTACACCTTCTAGAGCACGTTGGGTGGCACGGGATACATGCGGACGTGCATTGTCCTGTTGGAACAGCAAGTCCCCTTGCCGGTCTAGGAATGGTAGAACGATGGGTTCGATGACGGTTTGGATGTACCGTGCACTATTCAGTGTCCCCTCGACGATCACCAGTGGTGTACGGCCAGTGTAGGAGATTGCTCCCCACACCATGATGCCGGGTGTTGGCCCTGTGTGCCTCGGTCGTATGCAGTCCTGATTGTGGCGCTCACCTGCACGGCGCCAAACACGCATACGACCATCATTGGCACCAAGGCAGAAGCGACTCTCATCGCTGAAGACGACACGTCTCCATTCGTCCCTCCATTCACGCCTGTCGCGACACCACTGGAGGCGGGCTGCACGATGTTGGGGCGTGAGCGGAAGACGGCCTAACGGTGTGCGGGACCGTAGCCCAGCTTCATGGAGACGGTTGCGAATGGTCCTCGCCGATACCCCAGGAGCAACAGTGTCCCTAATTTGCTGCGAAGTGGCGGTGCGGTCCCCTACGGCACTGCGTAGGATCCTACGGTCTTGGCGAGCATCCGTGCGTCGCTGCGGTCCGGTCCCAGGTCGACGGGCACGTGCACCTTCCGCCGACCACTGGCGACAACATCGATGTACTGTGGAGACCTCACGCCCCACGTGTTGAGCAATTCGGCGGTATGTCCACCCGGCCTCCCGCATGCCCACTATACGCCCTCGCTCAAAGTCCGTCAACTGCACATACGGTTCACGTCCACGCTGTCGCGGCATGCTACCAGTGTTAAAGACTGCGATGGAGCTCCGTATGCCACGGCAAACTGGCTGACACTGACGGCGGCGGTGCACAAATGCTGCGCAGCTAGCGCCATTCGACGGCCAACACCGCGGTTCCTGGTGTGTCCGCTGTGCCGTGCGTGTGATCATTGCTTGTACAGCCCTCTCGCAGTGTCCGGAGCAAGTATGGTGGGTCTGACACACCGGTGTCAATGTGTTCTTTTTTCCATTTCCAGGAGTGTATTTTCCTATACAAATCAGTTTCCGAAATGTTTTCGTGTTACAGATTTTCCGTAAATGTTTGTTCCCACATACACTATGTGATCCAAAGTATCCGGACATCCCCAAAAACATACGTTTCTCATATTAGGTGCATTATGCTGCCACCTACTGCCAGGCACCCCATATCAGCGACCACAGTAGTTATTAGAAATCATGAGATTGCAGAATGGGTCGCTCCGCGGAACTCACTGACTTCGAACGTCATTTTGCGGAGCTGAATGTCGCATGGAGGCCGTCTGTACTGTTCCATCACACGTAAGATTGCGACCTCACGAGTAGTCCTATACTGACAGACTGTGGTCTCCTACGCGAGATTTCCACACTCCTAAACATCCCTAGGTCCACTATTTCCGTGAATTGGAAACGTCAAGGGACACGAACAGCACAAAAGCGTACAGACCGACCTCGTCTGTTGACTGACAGAGACAGCCGACGGTTGATCGTAATGTGTAATAGGCAGACATCTATCCAGACCATCACACAGGAATTCCAAACTGCATCAGGATCCACTGTAAGTGCTGTGACAGTTATCCGGGAGCTGTGAAAACTGTGATTTCATGGTCGAGCCTCTGCTCATAAGGCACACATCACGCCGGTAAATGACAAACGACGCATCGCTTGGTGTAAGGAGCGTAAACATTGGACGATTGAACAGTGGAAAAACATTGTGTTGAGTCACGAATCACGGTACACAATGTGGCGATCCGATGGCAGGGTGTGGGTATGGCGAATACCCGGTGAACGTGATATGCCAGTGTCTGAAGTGCCAACAATGGCGGTGGTGTTATGGTGTAGTCGTGTTTTTTATGGAGGGGGCTTGCACTCCTTGTTGTTTTGCGTAGCACTATCAAAGCACAGGCCGACATTGATGATTTAAGCACCTCCTTGCTTCCCACTGTTGAAGAGCAATTCGAGGATGGCGATTCCATCTTTCAACACGATCGAGCACACGTTCATAATGCACGGCCTGTGGCGGAGTGGTCCACGACAATCACATTCCTGTAACGGACTGGCCTGCACTTACTCCTGACCTGAACCCTACTGAACACCTTTAGTATGTTTTGGAACGCCGACTTCGTGTCAGGCATCACCGAGCGACATGGATACCTCTCCGCAGTGCAGCACTCCGTGAAGAATGGGCTGCCATTCCCCAAGAAAACTTCCAGCACATGATTGAACGTATTTCTGCGAGAGTGAAAGCTGTCACCAAGGCTAAGGGTGGGCCAACACCATACTAAATTCCAACATTACCGATGGAGGGCGCCACGAATTTGTAAGTCATTTTCAGCCAGGTGTCCGGATACTTTTGATCCTACAGTAAATGTTAGTGGCTCGAAGACTCGCATGTAGTGTATCTGGTATGTTGGTGACGACCAGTGTTCATCACACACAAGAGTATCCTCAGGAGCGTGCAAGAAATTGTGATCTCCCCGCCTTTGCACTCTATACACAACAGCGTGCAAACGTTAAGGTTGAAAGTAACCTTCACCGTCAAGTAACGTAGCTCAATGAAATTTGCACCATGGATGGCAATGCTTGCTCTGGAAAGTGCTAGCCACTTTGTTTTATACATGGTCCAAGCTTCATCGAACTATTTTCTCTGACAGTGATACAGCATGAGAAAGTTACATTCGTCCATAAGTTTTCCACGCCAGTGTACGCATAGAGCCTGACGGATAGGATGAGCAGCAATCTGCGACTGTCTGCAGATAACGCTCTAATGTACAGGAATGTGTCGTCATTGAGCGACTGTAAGAGGATACAGAATGAATTAGAGAGAATTTCTATTTGGTGTGACAAATGGCAACATGCTTTAAATGTACAAATTTGCAGTTTGATGCATATGAGTAGGAAAAAAGACTCGCGTAATGTTCAAATACAGAATTAGTGAGGACTTAAGTTCGGTAGTAGGAAAGGCAGATATTCGACTTTAGTTTATTGGGAGGATACTTCGAAATTGTTGCTTATCTGTAAAGGAAACAGCTTATAGGACACTAGTGTGATCCATTCTGGAGCACTGTCCAAGTATTTGGGATCCCTACCAAAAGAGATTAAAGGGAGACATCGAGACACATCAGAGTTGAGCTTGCTATATTACTCCGGTGTATTCGATCAACATGCGATACTACGGAAACGCTCCGTGATCTCAAATGGGTATTCCTGGAGCGAAGGCGACGTTCTGAGATAACATAGAGAACCGGCATTTGGGGCTGACTACAGAACGATTCTTCTGTCGCCAACGTACTTCTCTCGTAAGACCCGCGAAGATAAAAGATATTAGGGCTCATACGAATGCATATAGTAGTCTCTCCCTAGTTCCATTTGCGAGTGGGACAGGAAAGGGGGTAGTAGAAGTTTCTCTCCACCATGATCCCTATGGTGGCCTGAGGAATATGTTTGTACACGTAGAAGCAAAGGAGGTGTTAACAAATAACTGACGGCAATGCAGCCGGGTGACGTCGTCGACAAGCGTCGATATTTCGACAGTAGCAGGTCATGTCCCTTTCAGAGGATTACAGAATAACTAGTAGTTATACCTCGAAAATGTCGGGGTGTGCTGCTGTCGACATTTCGGCGCTTCTCGACGAAATCACCCGGCTGCATTCGCGTGGGTTATTTGACCACTGTATACGTCGGAAGAAACTCAGGTCTCCCTCCCGATTCTACATATACATCTACATTTATACTCCGCAAGCCACCCAACGGTGTGTGGCGGAGTGCACTTTACGTGCCACTGTCATTACCTCCCTTTCCTGTTCCAGTCGGGTATGGTTCGCGGGAAGAACGACTGCCGGAAAGCCTCCGCGCGCGCTCGAATCTCTGTAATTTTAAATTCGTGATCTCCTCGGGAGGTATAAGTAGGGGGAAGCAATATATTCGATACCTCATCCAGAAACGCACCCTCTCGAAACCTGGACAGCAAGCTGCACCGCGGTGCAGAGCGCCTCTCTTGCAGAGTCTGCCACTTGATTTTGCTAAACATCTCTGTAACGCCATCACGCTTACCAAATAACCCTGTGACGAAACGCGCCGCTCTTCTTTGGATCTTCTCTATCTCCTCTGTCAAACCGACCTGGTACGGATCCCACACTGATGAGCAATACTCAAGTATAGGTCGAACGAGTGTTTTGTAAGCCACCTCCTTTGTTGCTGGACTACATTTTCTAAGGACTCTCCCAATGACTCTCAACCTGGCACCCTCCTTACCAACAATTAATTTTATATGATCATTCCACTTCAAATCGTTCCGCACGAATACTCCCAGATATTTTACAGAAGTAACTGCTACCAGTGTTTGTTCCGCTATCATATAATCATTCAATAAAGGATCCTTCTTTCTTTGTATTCGCAATACATTACATTTGTCTATGTTAAGGGCCAGTTGCCACTCCCTGCACCGAGTGCCTATCCTCTCCAGATCTTCCTGCATTTCGCTACAATTTTCTAATGCTGCAACTTCTCTGTATACCACAGCATCATCCGCGAAAAGCCGCATGGAACTTCCGACACTATCTACTAGGTCATTTGTGTATATTGTGAAAAGCAATGGTCCCATAACACTCCCCTGTGGCACGCCAGAGGTTACTTTAACGTCTGTAGACGTCTCTCCATTGAGAACAACATGCTGTGTTCTGTTTGCTAAAATCTCTTCAATGAAGCCACACAGCTGGTCTGATATTCCGTAGGCTCTTACTTTGTTTATCAGGCGACAGTGCGGAACTGTATCGAACGCTTTCCGGAAGTGAAGGAAAATGGCATCTACCTGGGAGCCTTATCTAATATTTTCTGGGTATCATGAACAAATAAACCGAGTTGGGTCTCACACGATCGCTGTTTTCGGAATCCATGTTGATTTCTACAGAGTAGATTCTGGGTTTCCAGAAATGACATGATACGCAAGCAAAAAACATGTTCTAAATTCTACAACAGATCGATGTCAGAGATAAAGGTCTATAGTTTTGCGCATCTGCTCGACGACCCTTCTTGAATACTGGGACTACCTGTGCTCTTTTCCAATCATTTGGAACCTTCCGTTCCTCTAGAGACTTGCGGTACACGGCTGTTAGAAGGGGGGAAAGTTCTTTCGTGTACTCTGTATAGAATCGAATTGGTATCCCGTCAGGTCCAGTGGACTTTCCTCTGTTGAGTGATTTCAGTTGCTTTTCTATTCCTTGGACAGTTATTTCGATGTCAGCCATTTTTTCGTTTGTGCGAGGATTTAGAGAAGGAACTGCAGTGCGGTCTTCCTCTGTGAAACAGCTTTGGAATAAGGTGTTTAGTATTTCAACTTTACGCGTGTCATCCTCTGTTTCAATGCCATTCATTCTTAAACCGGCCCCTACTTCTCTTTTTCGCGTTTATTACCGTGTGCTTGTGGTGGTGGGGGCCTGTTTCGATAACCTGTCGGTATGCGACTACTCGTGAGGTCCGTTTGGCGTAAGAGCACCTCTGTCTTACATGTGACGGTACAGTAGAGACGGCATCCATGCTGCGCAAAATGAGTCAGCCACTGTGTGGATTTGACGCGCTGCGCGGCGCCGTGTTTACATTTCGTCGTAATAATGCAGGCGGAAGCGGCGCCGGCAGCGGGGATTCACCGCCGGCAGGTGGCGCGGAGACGGCGCGTTCATTACCGGCAGTCGCGGCACCTTCCGTAATTACTCCGTCCAGGGAGCACGCTGAGGTCAGCAAACACCTCTGGCCGCAACTTGGGCCCCTATTCAGCCCCTGGGCCGAGATCCGGCTTAGGCTGACTTTGGCGCAGACGCGCCACGGCGCTGGCCCGTACAGTAGGCGTTTTATGCCTGCTACTGCGTGGTGCACATGGAAGCGCTGCAATATTCACGTACAACTCTGTATTCTCGACCATTTTTGGAAGACAGTAGAAGGGGTTTGACACACTCTGAGGATTAAATAATCACACTGTAACCTTGTTGGACATATTATTCATCGGAACTGACATTATTACTGCTAATTTCTTTTATTCTGACAGGAGCCACAGTTACGGTAGTTTTTAATGATACTGCCTCGATTTCTTTGTAATATTCTTTATTTTATTGTTATAGATCCAAATTTCGGCATTAGGCCATGTTCAACGACAAAAACTGCAATAAATAATAAAATTATCACAAAAGCAAGAACAGTGTACAAATACCAAGATTCTTCACCTTATTTATATGTCAAAAAATATCAGACTGGTATGAAATACAAGCACTTGTCGAGCAAGCAAATCTGCTCACATAGGCCGTATCTGTCATTAGTAGCCGGCTGGAGTGGCCGAGCGGTTCTAGGCGCTACAGTCTGGAGCTGCGCGACCACTACGGTCGCAGGTTCGAATCCTGCCTCGGGCATGGATGTATGTGATGTCCTTAGGTTAATTAGGTTTAAGTAGTTCTACTTTCTAGGGGACTGATGACCTCAGAAGTTAAGTCCCAAAGTGCTCAGAACCATTTTAACCATTTTTTTGTCATTAGTAACGGTGAGATCCCCAAAACGCCTAAATACACTGAAGCGCCAAAGAAACTGGTATAGGCATGTGTATTCAAATACAGAGATATGTAAACAGGAAGAATACGACGCTGCGGTCGGCAACGCCTATATAAGACGACAAGTTCAAATGGCTCTGAGCACTATGCGACTTAACTTCTCAGGTCATCAGTCGCCTAGAACTTAGAACTAATTAAACCTAACTAACCTAAGGACATCACACACATCCATGCCCGAGGCAGGATTGGAACCTGCGACCGGAGCGGTCGCTCGGTTCCAGACTGGAGCGCCTAGAACCGCACGGCCACTCCGGCCGGCAAGACGACAAGTGTCTGGCGCAGTTGTTAGATCGGATACTACTGCTGCAATGGCACGTTATCAAGATTTAAGTGAGTTTCAACGTGGTGTGACAGTCGGCGCACGACCGATGGGACAAAGCGTCTCCGAGGTCCAGTACGACCAGTTTCAAGAGTGTACCGTGAGTATCAGGAATCCGTAAAATATCAAACCTCCAACATGGCTGCTGCAGGAGAAAGATCCTGCAAGAACGGGGCCAACGACGACTGAACAGAATCATTCACCGTGACACAAGTGCAACCTTTCTGCAAATTGCAACAGATTTCAGTGCTGGGCCATCAACAAGTGTCGGCGTGCAAACGATTCAACGAAAGATCGTCGATATGGGCTTTCGGAGCCGAAGGCCCACTCATGTACCCTTGACGACTGCACGACACGAAGCTTTACGCCTCGCCTGGGCCCATCAACACCGACATTGGACTGTTGATGACTGGAAAAATGTTGCCTGATCAGACGAATTTCATTTCAAATTGGATTGAGCGGATGGACGTGTACGGGTATGGAGACACACTCATGAATACGTGGATCCTTCATGTCAGCAGGGGACTGTTCAAGCTGGTGGAGGCACTGTAATGGTGTGGGACGTGTACAGTTGGAGTGATATGGGACCCTTGATACACCTAGATTCGACTCTGGCAGGGGACACGTACGAAAGCATCCTGTCTGATCAGCTGCAGCCATTCAAGTCCATTGTGCATTCCGACGGACTTGGGCAATTCCAGCAGGACAATGCGACATCCCACACATCCAGAATTGCTAGGGTGTCGATTTAATTATCATTTCATTCTAGCAAAGCTGCATGGTCATCAACAGTAACTGTTCTTTCGGGAACAGATACTACCGTCATATATAGTTAAAAGATTTGCGATGGATGAGGAAGGGGGGAGGGGGGACGAGGGGGGATTGGAATGATGAAAGTGGTATATGGAGAGGAGAGGTATATAGTTTGAGGTTGCGTGATGTTTTAGACAGATAAACTAAACTCCGCCCTAACAGGCCATGAAGGCCCAATGATAAAGGAAAAAAGTCTGCAAGAGCTACTCCGAAAGTAAGGCCTGACAGTTCGTGAAATGGAAACGACAGTTAAAATCCAATGAAGCTTTGAACAGATGTGTTGGGCAGTGTAGCTACTATGTCTGCCAATCGCGTCACGTCGCTGTTTTCAGTTCTGAGCCGACGGTGAGCACGAAAGATGCTTAGAGCAATAGTGTCTCCCGCTAAGTACGGGTGTCTGTTGAGAGGTTTCGCCTGATTTCAGGCAACCCCACACAACGTACCTGTCATGCATTTCCTTCTTCACGACAATTCTTGGCCGCACACTACAGGGGCAATGAGATCGCCCCTTCAGTGTTTTCGATGGGAAGTGTTTGATCACCTGCCACAGAGCCTGACTTGGCTCCCTCCGACGGTCATCTCTGCTCACATGAATCGCTGGGTATGATGACAACATTGTGGCACAAACTGCACACCAGTGTTAAGAAGTGGCGGAAAATAAATTCGGCTGTCTTCTATGGCGAGGGTTGATATAACGCTACCACAAATGTGTAATTTGGAGCGACGACTATGTAGCGAAGTAGCTGGAAGGTATGATTTTCTCTATGGTTTCCATTTCGCGACCGATCGGACCTAATTATCCGAACAGCACTCGTAAAATGCAGATTACGTGAATTTATTGAAAAATTGGGAAATACACATATAAATGTACCTTTCCATTGTCCTTAGAAATGCTGAACCACGTTTTTGTAGAAGGACATGGACTTTTGGCATCGGTGTGTCCATACGAAAAACATCAATGTATTGATGTTACTTCTAGTGACGTTTCTTGACATATTTTCCTTTGCAACAGCAGTATCTTTTGGAAATCATACGGATTACTTCAACTAAGAGACGGAACTATATAATATAACTTGTCTAGCTAGTTCAACAGGTAGGACCAGTTTCTCTTGTAAGGTGAATGAAAAGAACTTACAGTGTCTGATAGTAATCAGTCACTACAGAGAAGATAATTCTCGACGTCAGGACGCGGTGAAGCTGTTGTTACTCCAGTTTCGTCCACTTAGCGTCTGTTGTAAGTCAAACATTACTCACGCGGCCTGAAGCTCCGCGATTACTACCTCTGAGCTAAATTATGCCAATGAGATAACCGGATTGGTACTAAAATGTTACTGAATGGTAACCAAAGAAATTCCTGATGATCTTTGAATGTCAGCAAAGTGATACTGCTGGTGAGTTATGGCGCTGGCAACTGCTCTTGACCCGAGGTTCAATTATCACATTTTACTACATGTCGTAGCTAAAAGTAAAGTGGCCGCTTTTTTGAATGAATTCGTCAAGGATACCGATAATGCTGCTCAGCTATCACAATCGTCAGGCGTCGTTGTCAGATAAAAAAGAATATTTCTCTAAATACATCAACATTTAGCGCACAGCAATATATATATATATATATATATATATATATATATATATATATATATATATATATATATATATATATATATATATATATATATCGATTCAACAGTTCCACCGATTACACAAAACTCAATTGCAATGTGGAATAATATGAATGGTATGTTTCCGAGATTGTACACATGCGTTACCGTATATTTACCCACCGTGGCGACGTCAGTTCAGAGCGAACGACTGTTATCTAAAGCAAAATCGTTTACTGGGAAAGCGGCATTTGGAACTGTTGTTTTTAAATTCCGTTCTGAATAAATAAATATTGCTTTTGATAACTGTTTCCAGCAGCGATACACTGTTATAAAACGCCTTTCTTTATTAACTTCAGTTCTCTGAGTGTCTGATATTGTGCTTTCATTAATAAAAGCGCTTACATATTTTGTGAGTTCTGTTAGTGAAAAAGTCCTCGTTCAGTATTTTACACAAACTGCATTATTTATACTAAAATAATACCAAGTACTACAACATCCCGTACACGAACTTTTGCAAGTTAAAAAAAAAGTCGATGTTTCGATACAGCGATGTTTTTAAGTCGATATTTTACCAACAACGATGTGTTTCCATAAAACATTGATGCATCGGAATATCGGTGGTATCGCAGACAACGTTTGTATCCTTAATTTTCCTGTTGCCAATCAGCATTCTACTGATTACTGAAATGTAATCATTAACATACTGCCAGTTGCGTGGTTTGTAATGATTTTCGACTTTGGATACACAGATTCGAGACACTGCGGTTCTACGTCTTTAGTGTATGGTTGCAGGTTGAGAATTTTCTTCATTTATTCAAACACTTGAGATGGTGTTTCAAGGAACACACAATATCCTTTCACCTCTCCTTAAGTTTAATAAGTTACCTTCACACATCTGTGTGAGAAAATTTTAAAACTTTTGAAAGCATTTCAGATTCACTCAGTTAATAATACTGGCACATTGAAACGGTGTCGTGAATGTGGAAACGTTGTGCCTAATTCCATCTCTGGCGCGGTGCTTGAAATGACAGCTACTGTATACTTTTCGATGCACTCAAGCGCCAAAGAAACTATTATAGGCATGCGTATTCAAATACAGAGATTTGTAAACAGGCAGAATACGCTGTTGGCAATGAGGGATGGGACACAGCATCTCCGAGGTAGCTATGAAGTACGACACTTCCATGAGTGCACCGCGAATATCAGGAATCCGGTAAAACATCAAATCTCTGACGTCGTTGCGGCCGGAAAAAGACCTTGCAAGAACGGGACCGACGATCACTGAAGAGAATCGTGCCAACGTGAAGAAATTGCCGCAGATTTCAGTGCTGAGCCATCAACAAGTTTCAGCATGCGAACCATTCAACGAATTATCATCGATATGGCCGAAGGCAAACTGGTGTACCCTTGATGACTGCATGACACAAAGGTTTATGAAATGATAATTAAATCAAGACTCTAAGCTGTCGACAGGAGTTGATATCATCAACGGGGACAGTTGGAAACGTGTGCCCCTACTCGAACCCGGGATCTCCTGCTTACATGGCAGACGGTCTATCCATCTGAGTCACCGAGGGCTCATAGGATAGTGCGACTACAGGAATTTATCCCTTGCACGCTCCCCGTGAGACCCACATTCCCAACTTAACGTCCACACACTACATTCGTAGTGCCCCTGCCCATTACACTCATTACTTGCGGCAGACACTCTTACCGAGTCCCGAAAGAGTTTGGGAAATGCGTGTGCATCCAGCACAGAAGATGTAGGTTAATGGCCGGATATGTCCGAAAGAACAGATACTATCTTCATGTATTATTTGAACATAAGTCCTCCAAAGCTCTTTTAAATTCTGATTCTAAAACCGTGTCCCCTATCTATTCTAAATCGACTCATCAGACAAATCTTCCTCCTCAAAGAGGCTCTCAGTGTATTCTTTCCACCTATCCGGTCTCTCCTCTGCATTTAAGAGTGGAATTACCGTTGCACTCTTAATGTTATCACCCTTGCTTTTAATATCACCGAAGGCTGTTTTGACTTTCCTTTATGCTCAGTCCTACCAACATTCATTTCTTTTTCGATTTCTTCACATTTTTCATGCGGCCATTTCGTCTTAGCTTCCCTGCACTTCCTATTTACTTCATTCCTCAGCGACATGTACATCTGTATTCTTGAGTCTCCCGTAAAACTTTTTATGTACTTCCTCTTTTCATCGATCACTTAAAGTATTTCCTCTACTGTCAATGGTTTGCACCCGTGGTCTTGGGGTAGCGATTTTGATTCATAATCAAAACGTCTTCGATACCTGGTTCGAATCCCGTTGCTACTTAAATTTTGATTAATAATCATCATTGGTGGCCGAAGACTTCCGGCATAAGAAGTCACCCTCATTCTGCCAATGGCTTTGTCAAAGACAAGGATTTCTGGTCACACGAATACAGGGTAATATCAACCGCAGCAGAAAAGGGAACACTTTCTCTCTGTCTTCATGTTCAGCTTGCGACGTCGGCATGTATACCTGAACTATCGTTGTAGGATTTGGTTTGCTGTCGATTCTGATAAGAATAACCCTATCACTGGATTGTTCACGGTAACACACTCTCTGCCCTACCTTCCTATTCATAACGAATCCTGCTCCCGTTATACGATTTTCTCCTGCCGTTGCTTTTACCCTATACTCATCTGGCCAGAAATCCTTATCTTCTTTCCACTTCACTTCACTGACCCCTACTATATCTAGATTGAGCCTTTGCATTTCCATTTTCAGATTTTCTAGTTTCCCTACCATGTTAAAGCTTCTGACATTCCACGCCCAGACTAATAGAACGTTATCCTTTCGTTGATTATTCAATCTTTTTCTCGTGGTAATCTCTCTCTTGGCCGTCCCCTCCCGCAGATCTGAATGGGGGACTAATCCGGTTTTTTTTTCTTTTTTTCTAAAGTAGAGATCACCATGACACTGCTTTAATTACAGGCCACATGTCCTGTGGATACACTTTATGTGTCTTCAGTGCCGTGGTTTCCATTGCTTTCTGCATCCTCATGCCGTTGATCTTCGTTGATTCTTCTGCCTTCAGGGGCAGTTCCCCACCCCTAGGACAAGAAAGTGCTCTGAACCTTTGTCAGCTCCTCCGCTCTCTTTGACAAGGCCGTTGGCAGAATGAGGATGACTTCTTAAGGCGGAAGTCTTCGGGAACCAATGCTGATTATTAATCAGAATTTAAGCAGCTGCAGGATTCTAACCTAAATCCTTGGCAGTCTGAGTCTCCGCTCACACCTTCCAAACGTATATCTAAATTTTTGTGTTCTTCGTGTGCTTCTTGCGAAGCCAGCAATATCGACCAGAGCCCTTACAATTTTCTGTAAATACAAATTGTTCTGCTGATTGCCTGAATATTAGCGACTGACTATGTACCACTCTTTCACACAAAATCATTCTTCTTATGCACTTTCAAATCGTCTTTCGCAAAACATTTACACATTGTCTCCGGCACAAACCGTTAATCCCACTCCTACACTCTTTCAACATACAAGAGGAGATGTTTCTCTTCACTGAATTTACACAGACAATATTTTCACTCGTAGCACTTAAATTACGTAAATTACACGGCTTCAAAATTTCACACACAAACCCACACGTCCGGCAACAAAAATAACGTGATTCTTAAATTTAATATACATAATGTTAGTGTTAGGTACGCGTGAAAGAACTAAGGATACGAAGAAAAAGTCCGTCTTGTACCAGATCAGATCTATATGTACGATGGCCAATTTGTGGTGCGTGGCGGAGATTATTGCTGGTACTATTATCACAAGGAGAGAAGCTTCTTCATGGCAGGAATTCTACACTGAATTGCTCTTCCCTCTTCCCCCTTTCTCGCGAGAGTTAAAGGAAACTTTTCCAATTACGGCTGCTTAGCTATGTCGCCGCTCTTAGCCAGCACTGTCTTAGGACTTTTTTTCCTCTCAAGATTCCAGAACAGGAGTACAGATCCTGACACGATGGCCTTAGATTATTACAAAATTATCTTCATAAACTCACATTGACAAACTGTAAGTAAAATAATGCATCCATGCGAGAGGATTTACGTACATCGCCTGTATGCAAGCTGCAAGGATAAATCATTCCAGCATCTGCAGGTTATAAAGTGTCTGGAATTTCAGGCACCTGCCTGTTATCATACTATTCGTGCTAACTGCAGCGAAGATAGCTGGTGTCAAAGACTTCATGGTACATCGAGAGTGGTGGTTAGCTATTCTTAACCACGACTGCCAATCACTACTTGCAACTCTCACAGATTGATCAGAGGTGAGTCGCAGGTGCTCAAGATTCATTCAGTGGCGTTCGAAATGAGCTTAATAAATCTGGTGTCACTGTCCCCATGGATTGGGTAACGGGGTGGCAGGAAATGAAGGGAACACACGAGTATAATCATGGAGAGAAGACGTTAATCGAGGAATCGCGTCACAGTTCAGGCACTGACTAGAAGTAGAGGCTGTTGTAAACAGAGCAAATGCCGTAGTATGCGCGAGCACGCTCAACAAGAAATGAGGGAGTTATTATTCTAGCCGGCCGAAGTGGCCGTGCGGTTAAAGGCGCTGCAGTCTGGAACCGCAAGACCGCTACGGTCGCAGGTTCGAATCCTGCCTCGGGCATGGATGTTTGTGATGTCCTTAGGTTAGTTAGGTTTAACTAGTTCTAAGTTCTAGGGGACTAATGACCTCAGCAGTTGAGTCCCATAGTGCTCAGAGCCATTTGAAGTTATTATTCTAAGATACCTCTCTGAGGTGTTTTGATGACATTAGAACAGGACATGACGGAAAGGTATCAAATGGAGTATATTTGATTACGTTTATGAGCGGACTTCGAAAGTACGTCATACATTAAAAGCCATGATGAAACCTTCAGCCATCATTTACTTTGCACAGTTCGCTACTAGTTTCGGTCAATGGCCATTATCAAGCTTAGTCGAAAACGAATAAATCAATCCATTAGAGATTACACAGTTTGCGGAGAAATATGAGCTTAAATAGTATATCACTTACTGGGATAACCGGAAGGGAAGTCCTAACCGCCGTCTGCTTCACGTCTGCTGTGCAGCGAGCTACCGTAATTTGAGTATTAACTGTATTTTTCTTACTTGTCACTTCTTCTTCCGTGTGTTTTTGCTTTTAGGAAGCTTTAATTGTCGAGTGCTATTAATAGTGTTCCATAGATTTCGTGTTTGTTTTGAATACAGTCAGAGAGAGTCCCTTTAGTCAAACATAGTGCCAGTAGTGCTAGTGTTTGTTTTCAATACAGTCCAGAGACAGGTAGTGCTATTTTCATTGTTTTCTAAAAGAAGTGGCTAGCAACCACAGTTTAGTCAACAATCAGCCGCCTTTAGTGAATCTGAAGTCTAGTTAAAAGTTGATTAACTCTCTTCAGTAAATAGATTCCTTAGGATGGATAGGATGTGTGACTGCTGTGTACGGACGCAGGAGGAGCTGGCCACTGTTCGCGAACAGCTGAACGTGTTGATGGCCGCGGTCAGCCGTCTTCAGGCTGCTGCCTCGGAGTGTAGCGACAGTGGGGAGTCTGGTGCGTCGCAAGGTACACCCCAGGTGTTACATGCTTCACCCACTGTCCCTGCTGTCGAGACATCTTCGCGGGTACCGGGCGCGGTTGGGCCACCCTCTCCCCAAGGGGAGTGGCGGGTTCAGCGGCGTTCGCGGCGCACGAGGTGGAGGGTAAATGTGGAGGCTGGCCGTGAGTGGACATGTGGCTGCTCCTTCAGCAAGGTCCGAGCAGGCACACGGGGGGAGGGGTTTATTAGTTATTGGGAGCTCCAACGTTAGGCGGGTGATGGAGTCCCTTAGGGAAATAGCGGAAAGGTCGGGGAAGAAGGCCAGTGTTCACTCTGTCTGCTTGCCGGGTGGTCTCATCCGAGATGTGGAGGAAGCCCTACCGGCGTCGATAGAGAGCATACGGTGCACCCGACTGCAAATTGTTGCTCATGTCGGCACCAATGACTCCTGCCGTCTGGGTTCAGAGGTCATCCTCAGTTCGTACAGGCGGTTGGCGGAGTTGGTGAAGGCGGAAAGCCTCGCTCGCGGGGTGGAATCAGAGCTAACTATTTGTAGTATCGTTCCCAGAACCGATCGCGGTCCTCTGGTTTGGAGCCGAGTGGAAGGCTTAAACCAGAGGCTCAGACGATTCTGCGGAGATCTGGGGTGCAAATTTCTCGACCTCCGCTATCGGGTGGAGAAATGTAGGGTCCCCCTGAATAGGTCAGGCGTGCACTACACGCCGGAAGCGGCTACAAGGGCAGCGGAGTACGTGTGGAGTGCACATGGGGGTTTTTTAGGTTAGAGAATTCCCTCCCTAGGCCCGACAAGACGCCTCCTGAGACGCGGCAAGGTAGGAGAAGGCAAAATGCAACAGGGAATAACAGTATTAATGTGCTAATAGTAAACTGCAGGAGCGTCTATAGAAAGGTCCCAGAACTGCTCTCATTAATAAACGGTCACAATGCCCATATAGTACTAGGGACAGAAAGTTGGCTGAAACCAGACGTAAACAGTAATGAAACCCTAAACTCAGATTGGAATGTATACCGCAGAGACAGGCTGGACAGTGAAGGGGAAGGCGTGTTTATAGCGATAAGAAGTGCAATAGTATCGAAGGAAATTGACGGAGATCCGAAATGTGAAATAATTTGGGTGAAGGTCACGGTTAAAGCAGGCTCAGACATGGTAATTGGATGTCTCTATAGGCCCCCTGGCTCAGCAGCTGTTGTGGCTGAGCACCTGAAGGATAATTTGGATAATATTTCGAGTAGATTTCCCCACCATGTTATAGTTCTGGGTGGAGATTTTAATTTGCCGGATATAGACTGGGAGAATCAAACGTTCATAACGGGTGGCGGGGACAAAGAATCCAGTGAAATTTTTTTTAGTGCTTTATCTGAAAACTACCTTGAGCAGTTAAACAGAGAACCGACTCGTGGCGATAACATATTAGACCTTCTGGTGACAAACAGACGCGAACTATTTGAAATAGTTAACGCAGAACAGGGAATCAGCGATCATAAAGCGGTTACGGCATCGATGATTTCAGCCGTAAATAGAAATATTAAAAAAGGTAGGAAGATTTTTCTGTTTAGCAAAAGTGACAAAAAACAGATTACACAGTACCTGACGGCTCAACACAAAAGTTTTGTCTCAAGTATGGATAGTGTTGAGGATCAGTGGACAAAGTTCAAAACCATCGTACAATATGCGTTAGATGAGTATGTGCTAAGCAAGATCGTAAGAGATGGAAAAGAGCCACAGTGGTACAACAACCGAGTTAGAAAACTGCTGCGGAAGCAAAGGGATCTTCACAGCAAACATAAACATAGCCAAAGCCTTGCAGACAAACAAAAATTACGCGAAGCGAAATGTAGTGTGAGGAGGGCTATGCGAGAGGCGTTCAATGACTTCGAAAGTAAAGTTCTATGTACTGATTTGGCAGAAAATCGTAAGAAATTTTGGTCTTATGTCAAAGCGGTAGGTGGATCAAAACGAAATGTCCAGACACTCTGTGACCAAAATGGTACTGAAACAGAGGATGACAGACTAAATGCCGAAATACCAAATGTCTTTTTCCAAAGCTGTTTCACAAAGGAAGACTGCACTGTAGTTTCTTCTCTAGATTGTCGCACAGATGACAAAATGGTAGATATCGAAATAGACGACAGAGGGATAGAGAAACAACTAAAATCGCTCAAAAGAGGAAAGGCCGCTGGACCTGATGGGATACCAGTTCGATTTTACACAGAGTACGCGAAGGAACTTGCCCCCCTTCTTGCAACGGTGTACCGTAGGTCTCTAGAAGAGCGTAGCGTTCCAAAGGATTGGAAAAGGGCACAGGTCATCCCCGTTTTCAAGAAGGGACGTCGAAGAGATGTGCAGAACTATAGACCTATATCTCTAACGGCGATCAGTTGTAGAATTTTGGAACACGTATTATGTTCGAGTACAATGACTTTTCTGGAGGCTAGAAATCTACTCTGTAGGAATCAGCATGGGTTTCGAAAAAGACGGTCGTGCGAAACCCAGCCCGCGCTATTCGTCCACGAGACTCAGAGGGCCATTGACACGGGTTCACAGGTAGATGCCGTGTTTCTTGACTTCCGCAAGGCGTTCGATACAGTTCCCCACAGTCGTTTAATGAACAAAGTAAGAGCATATGGACTATCAGACCAATTGTGTGATTGGATAGAAGAGTTCCTAGATAACAGAACGCAGCATTTCATTCTCAGTGAAGAGAAGTCTTCCGAAGTAAGAGTGATTTCAGGTGTGCCACAGGGGAGTGTCATGGGACCGTTGCTGTTCACAATATACATAAATGACCTGGTGGATGACATCGGAAGTTCACTGAGGCTTTTTGCAGATGATGCTGTGGTGTATAGAGAGGTTGTAACAATCGAAAATTGTACTGAAATGCAGGAGGATCTGCAGCGAATTGACGCATGGTGCAGGGAATGGCAATTGAATCTCAATGTAGACAAGTGCAATGTGCTGCGAATACATAGATAGATAGATCCCTTATCATTTAGCTACAAAATAGCAGGTCAGCAACTGGAAGCAGTTAATTCCATAAATTATCTGGGAGTACGCATTAGGAGTGATTTAAACTGGAATGATCATATAAAGTTGATCGTCGGTAAAGCAGATGCCAGACTGAGATTCATTGGAAGAATCCTAAGGAAATGCAATCCGAAAACAAAGGAAGTAGGTTACAGTACGCTTGTTCGCCCACCGCTTGAATACTGCTCAGCAGTGTGGGATCCGTACCAGATAGGGTTGGTAGAAGAGATAGAGAAGATCCAACGGAGAGCAGCGTGCTTCGTTACAGAATCATTTAGTAATCGTGAAAGCATTATGGAGATGATAGATAAACTCCAGTGGAAGACTGCAGGAGAGGCGCTCAGTTGCTCGGTACGGGCTTTTGTTGAAGTTTCGAGAACATACCTTCACTGAGGAGTCAAGCAGTATATTGCTCCCTCCTACGTATATCTCGCGAAGAGACCATGAGGATAAAATCAGAGAGATTAGAGTCCACACAGAGGCATACCGACAATCTTCCTTTCCACGAACAATACGAGACTGGAATAGAAGGGAGAACCGATAGAGGTACTCAAGGTACCCTCCGCCACACACCGTCAGGTGGCTTGCGTAGTATGGATGTAGATGTAGATAATTTGAACAAAAGTAATTTGCTCTTTTAAGCCCACCACAGTACGTAAAACTTTTCCAGCGTTAATAACTGTGTACGATAATTTTCGTCAAGAAGCAAGTCCATATCGACAGCTAGTAACACATTGGCAGATGTAACTAGGCCAAACAGCCAAGGATACAATCAAAGACAATGCAATGTGACAGAGAAAACTATAGTACATGCTAGCAACTGCAGTATCAATTGGCTAAGAGGTACATTACAAGCTTTGGTTCCAAGTAAACACTGCATGCAAGTGAAATACTAAATATCTTTTCCCTTCTGTAGATAGTCGCACAGATGACAAAATGGTAGATATCGAAATAGATGACAGAGGGATAGAAAAAAATTAAAATCGCTCAAAAGAGGAAGGGCCGCGGGACCTGATGGGATACCAGTTCGATTTTACACAGAGTACGCGAAGGAACTTGCCCCCCTTCTTGCAACGGTGTACCGAAGGTCTCTAGAAGAGCGTAGCGTTCCAAAATATTGGAAAATGGCACGGGTCATCCCCGTTTTCAAGAGGGGACGTCGAACAGATGTGCAGAACTATAGACCTATATCTCTAACGGCGATCAGTTGTAGAATTTTGGAACACGTATTATGTTCGAGTATAACGACTTTTCTGTAGACCAGATCTACTTTGTAGGAATCAGCACGGGTTTCGAAAAAGACGATCGTGTGAAACCCATCTCGCGCTATTCGTCCACGAGACTCAGAGGGCCATTGACACGGGTTCACAGGTAGATGCCGTGTTTCTTGACTTCCGCAAGGCGTTCGATACAGTTCCCCACAGTCGTTTAATGAACAAAGTAAGAGAATATGGACTATCGGACCAATTGTTCGATTGGATTGAAGGCTTCCTAGATAACAGAACGCAGCATGTCATTCTCAACGGAGAGAAGTCTTCCAAAGTAAGAGTGATTTCAGGTGTGCCGCAGGGGAGTGTCATAGGACCGTTGCTATTCACAATATACATAAATGACCTTGTGGATAACATCGGAAGTTCACTGAGGCTTTTTGCGGATGATGCTGTAGTATATCGAGAGGTTGTAACAATGGAAAATTGTACTGAAATGCAGGAGGATGTAGACAAGTTTAATGTGCTGTGAATACATAGAAAGAAAGATCTTTTATCATTTAGCTACAATATAGCATGTCAGCAACTGGAAGCAGTTAATTCCATAAATTATCTGAGAGTAGGCATTAGGAGTGATTTAAAATGGATTGATCATATAAAGTTGATCGTCGGTAAAGCAGATGCCAGACTGAGATTCATTGGAAGAATCCTAAGGAAATGCAATCCGAAAACAAAGGAAGTAGGTTAGAGTACACTTGTTCGCCCTCTGCTTGAATATTGCTCACCAGTGTGGGATCCGTACCAGATAGGGTTGATAGAAGAGATAGAGAAGATCCAACGGAGAGCAGCGCGGTTCGTAACAGGATCATTTGGCCCTCGCGAAAGCGCTACGGAGATGATACATAAACTCTAGTGGAAGACTCTGCAAGAGAGACGCTCAGTAGCTCCGTACAGGTTTTTCTTAAAGTTTCGAACATACTTTCACCTAGGAGTCAAGCAGTATATTGCTCCCTCCTACGTATATCTCGCGAAGTGACCATGAGGATCAAATCAGAGAGATTAGAGCCCACACAGAGGCATACCGACAATCTTTCTTTCCACGAACAATACGAGACTGGAATAGAAGGCAGAACCGATAGAGGTACTCAGGGCACCCTCCGCCACACACAGTTAGGTGGCTTGCGGAGGATGGATGTAGATGTGGAACTAGATCGTGAGATTCCATATATATAAAAACGTAATACATCAAGAAATATCACACTGGCGACCTTTGTAATCTAAAATACATCTTAACTGCCCGAAAATAAATCAGCTTAAACAATAGAAAACCGTTTAATGACATCAACACCCAGGTAACGTCACATTAAAAAACATCTTAATTGCCGAAAAATAGGTCAGCTGGGCTAGTATGTTGTTATATTAACAGATAAAAACCAAAATAACATATACTAGGAAGGAAACATCAGCTCACAAACTGAACCATCGTAAAATTTCATGTACAGTGTGAATAAAAACGCAGCCAAACTGGCTCAGTATCCAATAACAAAAAATGGTTCAAATGGCTCTGAGCACTATGGGACTTAACAGCTATGGTCATCAGTCCCCTAGAACTTACAGTTACTTAAATCTAACTAACCTAAGGACGTCACACAACACCCAGTCATCACGAGGCCGAGAAAATCCCTGACCCCGCCGGGAATCGAACCCGGGCGCGGGAAGCGAGAACGCTACCGCACGACCACAAGCTGCGGACAGTATCCAATAACAAAATATAACAATAACATGCATTCATCTTGAGCATAGAGATTAAAACTTTATTGCACTATTAATTTCGTACACCCAATGAAGATCTGGACAGGAGGAGTAGGGTTGATTTTGGGGGTTAAGGTGAAGGAGGGGAAATCTTTCCAAACAGTAGACTTTTTAATAATTTTTGAGAACATTTCTCTTCTCTTGGAGAAAGCGATTCTTTTTTAATTGCTTAAAATGCACATGCAGTCACACCGGCAAGAAACCTTTTTTCTTTCTTTTTAAATACGACGTTACCGGTTTCGCTCTGTTTTAGACCTTTTCAGACGTACCAACATGATAAAAAGGAGACGGTGGCTGTAAACTGAGCAAGCGCTACGACTCCACGAACGCTAACTGCGCCTACTTCGTTTACCGCCACCATCTACCATCATGATGGTAGGTCTGAAGATGGTCTAAAGCAGACCAAAACCGGTAACCAATTATGAAAAAAAAAGAAGTTTCTTGCGGTTGTGACTGTGCATGTGCATTTTCAAGTAGTAGACTTTTTTGGCGAATGTGAGTGTAGAACACACTACAGAGAAAGCAGGAGGAAACAATGCTAATTTTTTTCCCCTAAAGGAGGAGGAGGAGATTACTGTTTAACGTCCCGTCGACAACGAGGTCATTAGAGACGGAGCACAAGCTCGGATTAGGGAAGGATGGGCATGGAAATCGGCCGTGCCCTTTCTAAGGAACCATCCCGGCATTTGCCTGAAGCGATTTAGGGAAATCACGGAAAACCTAAATCAGGATGGCCGGACGCGGGATTGAACCGTCGTCCTCCCGAATGCGAGTCCAGTACGCTAACCACTGCGCCACCTCGCTCGGTTTTCCCCCTAAAGACGGGCTTGGAAGCAAGGGGGACAATCAGCTGATAGAACGATGGGGATAAGCAGTAGAGTCCACCTACAGCTTAAATAGTGACATACATGACATAATTTTATACAGATTCGTGAATGGTCGGAATAAAGGGGGGAGGGATATCAAATGGAGTATGTTTAACTATATGCACGATGGGATTTCAAAAGTAAGTCACACAATGCTATGGCAGGCCAAGTTAACTTACACTGAATGCTGCAGTACCCTTCAAAGGGACGCAGATACATGAGACTATTTTTCAACATAATCGCCATGTCTCTGTAAACAACAGTCGGAACGTTCTTCCAATCGTTCAGTTCTTCAACGACAGAAATTCTCTCACTGGACACAGAGCCATTTGTGAACGGCTGTGTGAACGTTCTGATGGTGAGAAAATCTGCGACTGCCTGTGGTCGATATCAATGTCTATTCTTCCTCATCAGCATCACCAACATTTTTGCGGCCTGGGTCAAATTTTGGCACCGTTTCATTACGGCGTAACGCGACATTATGTTTGGTCTTTATACCGCCAGAGTTTCACCGTGAATCTGCGTGCAATTTAGTCGTTTTATCCGAAAATCGTACTGTCCCGCGTATTTCGACTTTGAAGCTCGCTTCCAGTTTCACTCCCGCACTGTTATCCGTACCAGATCAGAAACCTGTCTGCAGAGCACGCAGAAGATGTAGTCTTTTCTGACAATACGCCACTCCTGTTGCGCAATGGTCTTAGTGTGGGAAGACATGTTTGACATGTGCTGAGAGATGACGTAAATGCACTTGAAAATGGGTCCAAAGGCGAAACTGCAATAGTGTACGTAAGATACCGTGGTCTCATATGAAGTCTCTTTGGCGCCCGTGACCAGAATCTACTCATTCTCAGGAATGTGCGGTACGCTAGACAAATTATGCTATAAGATTAATAGGGGCTACTCAGTGAGTGACACCTAAGATAACGGAATGTTGGGAAATATGTTGCCACTGGATTGTAAGAGAGAGAGGACGAAGGTGAACAAAGAAATAAGCATACGAAAGATTTGAGAAAATGAATGTTATAATGTCTGAAAAAATATTGATTACAGGAAGGGTAGTCTCCCATGGACAGTACAGTCATCCACACAAATAATGCACAAGTTCACAAATCACTTATTCGCCCGTTAATATCCATAACGACAGAACAACAGCAACAAAATGTTTGCAATGCATTGTACGAGAGAGAGAGAGAGAGAGATTAAAAAAGAGGAAGAGATGTAACTTTTCTAATTATGGACGGAAAAGTTATAATTGGTATCGCCAGCCATGTGTGTATGTGGATTCCAAAAGCTCACCAACGAATAACAAAGTGCAGTACTGAGTCGTCAAATACGTGGTATGGGTTAATTTTAATGTACATTATTTGAAAATAGACTTAAACGTAAGAATCGCGTATGCTTCTCGAGTGAATGGTAAGGCTAGTGGCTACAACAGTCTTACTCAGTTGTACCAAACAGCTTGCTGAAACATCGAAACACTACAATTATCCTCCGGATCGTTTAACTTCACACTGAAGCAGAGAAAGCTTTTATCTTCCTCTGCTCACAGAGAAAATATCGGTCAAACTGAATTTGGTGGCCTGCCCTCTTATTCACTCATACCAGCCACAGTACGTGAACAGATTACGGGTTTACTAGAGGCTTTGTAAACTTTTAATAGTCAACTAGGACAACATTACGTGCAAGTAGTAAGGCGTACCACTTCGGCCATTTGGAGAAAATCGCGAGAGAAGTTTTTTGCGTCAGTGATGCACCGGTGCCTAGCAACCCTAAACGAAATGGCAGCAGTTACTTGATTTGTTTTCAAGCTCCGTAATCGATGGATCGATGTTTTCCTTATTTATATTTTTTCCTCTCTTCTTATTATTACGTACATATTACATATGAAAGGTAACGTGATGAAAGACACGTGTATTTTATTGAATTTCTAATGTTATTTGGCTCTTTACTAATTTTTATTACTAGAAAAATTACCATGCGACTTTTGTTTTTATACACAAACTAAAAACTTCACAAAGCGCCTTCAAACTTGTTCATGTTTGATTGAGGACGAACGATAAATTGGTTGTCGTGAACAATGCTAATAAAATACATTCCATCGTACATCCCCAACAAGCTTTGTTTGTCCTTAGAAACTCTAAAGATTTCTTGTGCATGCGGGAAAATTACAGTCATTCGATGTATTAGATGCCGTTTTAATTTGTTTCCCTTGCCTGTATTAAAAATATCATCCTGCAATTAGTAATGTCAAAAGCACATTCGACAGTTAATCATACATTGCCCTCATATTCCGGCTGTTTTGTACCTGACAAACTGCCTTTTGGCTTCTGCCTCGGGTTCTTCGGCCAACGTTCGTCTGATGATTCTTCCGACGTTTCGCCAGCACGAGTGGCTGGCATTGTCAGAGTTTCACCCTCTATTGCTGGTGGTGGACTGGAGTGTGAAACTTTGAGAGTGATGAATAGACATACATTTGCGTGAACTTTTATTGAATTTACAATCCTATTAGATTGTTTGCTAATTTTTATTATCGCAACAAATATGATATTTATAATTACCGACAAGTAAACGACCACATGCGTAAAGTTTTCCTGAAAATGTATGTTTTCGTGCTGGCGAAATGTCAGAAGAATCATCAGACGAAGGTCGCCCGAAGAACCCGAGAGAGAAGCCAACAGGCAGTTTGTCAACAAGTGGCCACGAAAGACTTAACAGCTCTGTTTTGTAACTCATTGTGTTACTGAATAAAGCTGTTTACACCATTATTTATCAAAATGGCTCAAGATACAGAGGTGGTTCAAATGGCTCTAAGCGCTATGGGACTTAACATCTGACGTCATCAGCCCCCTAGACTTAGAACTACTTAAACCTAACTAACCTAAGGACAACACACACATACATGCCCGAGGCAGGATTGGAACCTGCGACCCCAGCGGTCGCGCGGTTCCAGACTGTAGCACCTAGAACCCCTCGGCCACCCCGGCCGGCCATTATTTATCGATGCCTGACGCTCGTCATTGAAATCTGTGTCTGCAGATCGAAGCGCCCAGATGCAAAGCATTTCTCGGTACCTTATCCGATTGCAGGAATAGGGGATTTCAGAAATCACTACAGGCATAGAAACTTTACGTGGTGGCCGCCATTTCATGCTCAGGGCAGCAACAAACCGATACATCGCTGACGCTTAACATTTCTCTTGCCATTTTCTCGAAATCGTGCCAGTAGTATGCTTACTACTTGCCATTATGTTGTCCTAATAGACTACTAAATGTTTACGAAGTTTGAAGGCAATCCGTGATCCGAAAGACGTGGCCGCTTCTTGTAAGACATGACAAGTCAAGCGGTGCAGAGATATTCGCTGCTTGCTTACCGACGCTATATTTCGCAAGTGATTCACCCAAGGCCAACTAACTTGGAGTGTTAGAATTACGTTGCAAGTCGGACCGCATGGCTACGACGTGTTTCAAAGTGGTACTCTGAATATATCATTTTATCAAACGAACTGTGCAACTGTATGAGCACCCTAAACCGGACAGAGATTCCTTGCACTGAACGATGAAACGTTTTTATTCATTACGAGGAAACAACAATGTCGCTGGAGAAACAATTTATTGGGTGGAAGATAGTGTCTGCCTGTTGTTCGTTACGAGCAGGGTGGCAGATCCACGACAGCAAGTATTAATCCGGGGCGGGGACTCGCGGTGAGTGACGGACGCGCCGGCATATGGCTGTGGGTGCTTTGACCCACCGGGACAGGGGCGGATCGATGAGCATTCCATTCCGCGGCCCGCGTTCCTGATTTACTGCCACGGAGACGGTAAATCAGTCGCGCCGAATGCCGGCCCGTAAAATCGCCTGACATCCATTCCGCTCTCATTTCCTAATGCAGGGTAGGCGGGCTCGTTCTCCCAGAGACGCGGAACTGCGCAGTCGCTTCGTGGCGGCCCGACCAAATCAGACTTTGGAAGTTCGTTTCCGTCGGAATCAATCAAATGCCACGGGCTGAATATAAAAATGGTGGAGGGACAAATCAATGAAAGAACAAGAGAGAAGGGTTAATCAATGAAAAGAGGCAGTAGTCAACTGTGGGTTACGCGAAGGCTAGCCTTAACCCAAAGGTGGGTTTTACACAGCAGTGTTTTGCTGTCCATGGTACTACCAGGTGTAGCATAGTTTATCGACTGAATATCAGGCGGCGCCTCTAATGGGGAAGTGGCCTTACATTGAAGAGCTCTACAGCCACTGTACAGATGGAGTGACAATCAGTATTCCGTCTAGTAGGCCGGTCCAGCGAGGCGTGATGGCTTTATTAGACCATAGTCAGCATTATTTGCTCACTTTGTCACTGTAGACACTCAGACCATTTTAATACTATTTGTCATAGCAAAATTGTTATTTCTCAGATAACCATGGTTTAAAAAAAGTACTGTACATGTGAAACACTGATGCGATATAAGAGAGGGGCTGGTGGCCTTATTCAGATCAGCTTAAATTAGCAAACAAATAAAATAAATTTACGTAGGTTCTGTTCTGTTCTTGCGACGTTATAAACTGAACGCCGGACGGGGTAAACATATATAGTCGCACTGCTTCAAAAAGAGCGCTTCGAAAGTGTCAGTATAACTTCATGGAATAGCCTGTAGGTGCTCCATGTAACGTAACATTGTTTACTTTAATCCATATTTCATCATCTGACACTTCTTTTTCAATCTTTTTTATTATTATTTCCCACATTTTTTACAATAAAAATCTCGTTTTTATTGGTTTTCTATCAAAAATGGGAATTATATCCCTTTGCCATTCTACAACAACAACAGCAACTACTACTACTACTACTATTACGAGAGGCGTTCAAGAAGTAGTGCAACACATTTTTGCTCTCGGCCAGTATCGGTTGAAAAGTTACCGAATTTGTTGTGGGTCATCGTGGAATTTTCCCGCTTCAGCCCACATGTATCATGCAGTTCCGATAGCTGACGGCACTATACGTAGACTTCAAAACGGCGTCTGTAAAGCAAGTGCGTTCTAAGCAGAGAGCTGTCACTGGGTTTATTTTGGCGGAAAACCACAGCATCAAAAAAAATGGTTCAAATGGCTCTGAGCACTATGGGACTCAACTGCTGAGGTCATTAGTCCCCTAGTACTTAGAACTAGTTAAACCTAACTAACCTAAGGACATCACAAACATCCATGCCCGAGGCAGGATTCGAACCTGCGACCGTAGCGGTCTTGCGGTTCCAGACTGCAGCGCCTTTAACCGCACGGCCACTTCGGCCGGCAAACCACAGCATCGCAGATATTCAAAGGCGCTTGTGAAATGCCTGCAGAGACCTGGCATTGAATAATAGCGCTTGAGTCGTTGGGCGAGGCGTCTGTCAATATCACAACAAGGTCGCGCAGACCTGATCGATCACACCCACACCGTCAGACCACACGCAGCTGTGAGTCCTCCAATGTCGGAACGTGCGGACACTCTCATTCGAGGTGATCGACCTATCACAACTAAACTCGTCGTTGCACAACTGGACATCTCTATTGGTAGAGGTGACACACTCATTAACCTGTCCATGTACCGAAAGGTGTGTGCCCGTTGGGTTCCCCGCCGCCTAACAGCGTAGAGCAACGAAGGACCATCTGTGAGAAACTGCTTGGGCATTATGAAGCTGATCGTGATAATTTTTTATCTAACATCTCCACATGCGTTGAACTACGCGTTCATCACATCGAGCCAGAAACACCTAGTAAAGTTATGGCGTCGGTCTTCTAGGACTCTGAAGGAGTTACTCTCTTCGATGTCCTCCCTCGTGGTGCAATGATGTGCTCTGAAGTGTGCCGTGCTACCCTCGGGAAATTGAAGAACCAACTTCAGCGTGTTCGTCACCACAAAAATGCAAACAAACGTCTCCTCCACGACAGTACAGGATTTCACCCAAGTTTGTGTACCCGAAAGGAGCTCGCAGAACTTCATTGCACTGTTCTTCCTCATCCACCGTACAGCGCGGATCTAGCACCTTCTAACTTCCATCTGTTTGGCCCAATGAAGCATGCATTCCGCGGGAAATATTACGTGAATGACAGCTGTGTTACTGATGCATCAAGACATTGGCTCCGACGTCGACCAGTAGAGTGGTACCACGCGGGCAAACTGGCCTGCCAGTAACGTGGCGTAAGGCCGTCGCATTGAACTGATATCATGTCGAAAAATAGGATTTTGCAGCCCAAAGTGTGGGAATAATACGGTGTATTGGAATCTTGAATAAAACCAACTTGTTTACTTATTGAACGCCCCTCGTAAATACACTCTGTACCAAAACAGTGAAGCATCGAGAAGGAAAAGAAGAAACGGAGTGAATCATCGTGGGCTCAGACATATATGTCGTTTAAGTGACCTAATGATACTTCAGTGATCATAAAATCGAATAAAATTTACAAACAACTCGGCTTTAGAAGCCAGCTTGAATAAAACCAACTTGTTTACTTATTGAACGCCCCTCGTAAATACACTCTGTACCAAAACAGTGAAGCATCGAGAAGGAAAAGAAGAAACGGAGTGAATCATCGTGGGCTCAGACATATATGTCGTTTAAGTGACCTAATGATACTTCAGTGATCATAAAATCGAATAAAATTTACAAACAACTCGGCTTTAGAAGCCAGCTTATATATATGTCCTTGATGAATGCAGTGACTCGGTTGGGAAGGGTGTCATAAAACCACCTGTGTCCTCTCTTGAGGCAAATTGGTCCATAGTACTCATAATCTGTGGCTACACGTGTTATTCGCTGCATGTAATAATTCCACCTCATTAAACAAACTAACTCCGAGATTAGGTGTTGCAGACCACGTGAATCGACATGATGCCATATGATCTCCACTCTGTGTAGTATGGTGGAGTATAGGGGTGCGGGCCGAAGTGGCTGAGCGGTTCTAGGCGCTTCAGTCTTGAACCGCGCGACCGCTACGGTCGCAGGTTCGAATCCTACCTCGGCATGGATGTGTGTGATGTCCTTAGGTTAGTTCGGTTTAAGTAGTTCTAAGTTCTAGGGCACTGATGGCCTCAGAAGTTAAGTCCCATAGTGCTCAGAGCCATTTGAACCATTTTTAGTATAGGGGTCAGCACAAAATTCTGCCAGCTGCTGCCAGCTTTCCTGTCCTGGACTCTCTACTTATTAGTTACTTTCTGTTTTCTTGTACACGTAGTCCCACATTTTTTGTTTTTAACTAACTGACAACATTTTCCTCCACAACAGTTAGTACATTTATTTATTCAAGATCGAGAAGTCTTCTGTTTTGCCACTCTTACGTAATAGCTATGAAAACCGTCAGGGAATATTCACTAATACATATACATTATACTTACGAGAATGTCGTTCCCGTGACAAAATTTTTAGATATTTAAATTTTCCATGTCAAGAAGACAGTATTCTTCGTCATATGCATTAAAAGACGTAACACTTCATTTAACAATTCGTATCGAATTTATATGAGTACTGCATCTTTTTTCGTTGCTATATGTTCACGGTCGTTTTACCTTTAGGGTAGGTAAAGACACCAGAGAGACAGTTCTGACGTTACTAATTGGTAATAGAATCAAGACTGAAGAAAAAATCAAGGCACGTTCATAGGATTTTTCGGTCTGGGAAAAGCATCCGACAATGTAAACTGGTGCAAGATGTTCGAAATTCTGAGAAAAATAGGGGTAAGCTGCAGGGAAACACGACAATACGTACAAGAACGAAGAGGGAATAGTTAGTGGAACACCAAGAACGAAATTCTCTGATTATAAAGGATTAAGATAGGGACGTAATCTTCCACGCTTACTGTTCAGTCTTTACATCGAAAAGGCAATGACGAAAATAAGAGTTCAAGAGTGGGATTCAGATTCAAGGTGAAAGGATATCAATGACAAGATTCGGTGACAGTGAAAGTGAAAGTGACGAAGAATTACAGGATTTCCAGAATGAGATTTTCACTCTGCAGTGGAGTGTGCGCTGATATGAAACTTCCTGGCAGATTAAAACTGTGTGCCCGACCGAGACTCGAACTCGGGACCTTTGCCTTTCGCGGGCAAGTGCTCTACCATCTGAGCTACCGGAGCACGACTCAGGCCCGGTACTCACAGCTTTACTTCTGCCAGTATCTCATCTCCTACCTTCCAAACTTTACAGAAGCTCTCCTGCGAACCTTGCAGAACTAGCACTCCTGAAAGAAAGGATATAGTGGAGACATGGCTTAGCCACAGCCTGGGGGATGTTTCCAGAATGAGATTTTCACTCTGCAGCGGAGTGTGCGCTGATATGAAACTTCCTGGCAGATTAAAACTGTGTGCCCGACCGAGACTCGAACTCGGGACCTTTGCCTTTCGCGGGCAAGTGCTCTTCCATCTGAGCTACCGAAGCACGACTCAGGCCCGGTACTCACAGCTTTACTTCTGCCAGTACCTCGTCTCCTACCTTCCAAACTTTACAGAAGCTCTCCTGCGAACCTTGCAGAACTAGCACTCCTGAAAGAAAGGATATTGCGGAGACATGGCTTAGCCACAGCCTGGGGGATGTTTCCAGAATGAGATTTTCACTCTGCAGCGGAGTGTGCGCTGATATGAAACTTCCTGGCAGATTAAAACTGTGTGCCCGACCGAGACTCGAATTCGGGACCTTTGCCTTTCGCGGGCAAGTGCTCTACCACTTGCCCGCGAAAGGCAAAGGTCCCGAGTTCGAGTCTCGGTCGGGCACACAGTTTTAATCTGCCAGGAAGTTTCAATTACAGGATTTGTTAAATAGAATGAACAGTGTAAGAAGTACAGAATATGGATTAAGAGTAAACCGGAGAAAGATCGAATTAATGAGAAGCAGCACAAATGAGAACAGCGAGAAACTTAACATCAGAACTGGGGAGCACGAAATAGACGAAGTTAAGGAATTGTGCTACCTAGGCAGCAAAATACTCATGAAGGGCGGAACAAGGACGACTTAAAAAGCAGACTAGCACAGGCAAAAAGGGGATTCCTGACCAAGAGAAGTCTGCTAGCACCAAACACAGGCATTAGTTTGAGAAAGAAATTTCTAAGAATATGCGTTTGGAAATTTGTGGTAAAGTCTTATGGGACCAAACTGCTGAGGTCATCGGTCCCTAAGCTTACGCACTACTTAACCTGACTTAAACTGATTTACGCTAAGGACAACACACACACACACACACAGCCATGCCCGAGGGAGGACTCGAACCTTCGACGGGGGAAGCCGACGGACCGTGACAAGGCGCCTGAGACCGCGCGGCTACCCCGCGCGGCTGTGCATTTGGAGCTCAGCACTGTGGGTTAGTGAAACATGGACTGTGGGGAAACCAGACCAGAAGACAATCAAAGCATTTTAGATGCGGTGCTACAGACGAAAGTTGAAAATCAGGAGTGCTGGTAAGGTAAGGATTGGGAAGGTTCTCTGCAGAATCGGAGAGAAAAGAATGTATGTAAAACATTGACAAGAAGAAGGGACAGGGTGATAGGACATCTGTTAAGACCTCATGGAATATCTTCCATGGGAATAGAGGGAGCTGTAGAGGGGGAAAACTGTAGAGGAAGAGAGAGATTGGGATACAGCTAGCAAATAACTGAGAACGTAGATTGCAAGCGCTGCTCTGAGATGAAAAGTTCGGCACAGGAGAGGTATACTTAGTGGGCCGCATCAAACCAGTCAGAAGACTGGTGACTCGAAAACAGAAAAAAAATGTGCACCAGTCGCTTCTTATTGGGGTCGAGTGGATCGGTACACCCCATTCCACATTTCTCACCAAGGAAACATCCGCCGCAGTCTCGGGAACTGAATCCCACTCCTCTGCATGGCAAACATGCTCTGCTACAGAGATAGAATATTATAACTCATCTGTACTATAAATACTAAATTATATGCAACAAATGTTATCCTATGCTTCTTTTTGTTAGCATATGTACATGAAAGAATAGCTGTCTGAGAACACTGCAGTCACATGTGCGAGAATTATCATTATTCAGAGCTGTGCAACTGTGTTGGTGTTGGGACTGGATAGAGTTTTGGGTTAGAAGGCTCAAGGTGGAGAGTTCAGCTGCGCTTTTGCCGTCTTTGTCTGTATTTGCTCATTTTAGTGTGCTTAGTGTGGTACCTGACTTCGTAATCGTTGTACGACAGTTACATTTTTCTTTTTTGGTCATCAATCTACTGACTGATTTGATGCGGCCCGCCACGAATTCCTTTCCTATGCTAACCTCTTCATCTCAGAGTAGCACTTGCAACCTACGTCCTCAATTATTTGCTTGACGTATTCCAATCTCTGTCTTCCTCTACAGTTTTTGCCCTCTACAGCTCCCTCTAGTACCATGGAAGTCATTCCCTCATGTCTTAGCAGATGTCCTATCATCCTGTCCCTTCTCCTTATCAGCGTTTTCCACATATTCCTTTCCTCTCCGATTCTGCGTAGAACCTCCTCATTCCTTACCTTGTCAGTCCACCTAATTTTCAACATTCGTCTATACCACCACATCTCAAATGCTTCGATTCTCTTCTGTTCCGGTTTCCCCACAGTTCATGTTTCACTACCATACAATGCTGTACTCCAGACGTACATCCTCAGAAATTTCTTCCTCAAATTAAGGTCGGTATTTGATATTAGTAGACTTCTCTTGGCCAGAAATGCCTTTTTTGCCATAGCGTGTCTGCTTTTGATGTCCTCCTTGCTCCGTCCGTCATTGGTTATTTCACTGCCTAGGTAGCAGAATTCCTTAACTTCATTGACTTCGTGACCATCAATCCTGATGTTAAGTTTCTCGCTGTTCTCATTTCTACTACTTCTCATTACCTTCGTCTTTCTCCGATTTACTCTCAAACCATACTGTGTACTCATTAGACTGTTCATTCCGTTCAGCAGATCATTTAATTCTTCTTCACTTTCACTCAGGATAGCAATGTCATCAGCGAATCGTATCATTGATATCCTTTCACCTTGTATTTTAATTCCACTCCTGAACCTTTCTTTTATTTCCATCATTGCTTCCTCGATGTACAGATTGAAGAGTAGGGGCGAAAGGCTACAGCCTTGTCTTACACCCTTCTTAATACGAGCACTTCGTTCTTGATCGTCCACTCTTATTATTCCCTCTTGGTTGTTGTACTTACTGTATATGACCCGTCTCTCCCTATAGCTTACCCCTACTTTTTTCAGAATCTCGAACAGCTTGCACCATTTTATATTGTCGAACGCTTTTTCCAGGTCGACAAATCCTATGAAAGTGTCTTGATTTTTCTTTAGCCTTGCTTCCATTATTAGCCGTAACGTCAGAATTGCCTCTCTCGTCCCTTTACTTTTCCTAAAGCCAAACTGATCGTCACCTAGCGCATTCTCAATTTTCTTTTCCATTCTTCTGTATATTATTCTTGTAAACAGCTTCGATGCATGAGCTGTTAAGCTGATTGTGCGATAATTCTCGCACTTGTCAGCTCTTGCCGTCTTCGGAATTGTTACATTAGGGAACTGACACAGTTACATTAGGTCCAACAATTTTTAAACTCGTGACTGGAACTTCAACGATCTTATACGATAGTGTAACAGAAAGCAGTTGACGATAGACACTTTTTGCACTTACAACGGCTGCGTGCATTGTCCTCATGCGTCACCAATGGAGACGTTACAGGTCTGATGCTGGTGCATGTATGAGAGAAACCGGTTACCGTCCCACAAAAATAGAAACCATTTGCGATCTGGACTGTTTGCTTTTTTTTATAAAGCAAGTATTTTACAAAAAGGTGCATATACTCAGTACTGACACAGAAATGAGACTACAATCGTTTTATAACTCCACTTTAAAGGCGTAATTTACATTTACGTCTTCATTCGGTTCCCTTACCATGAGCTACACTTCACCATGCTTTCCGAATGAAAGTATGTAATACTGAATATTAAAGTATTAGAAACTACAATAAAAGGTTTGAGTTTCGCTGAGCGTTACACAACTATCGCGAAACTACGTCGCGCGCAAAACGTGCTGTTGCATCCTTGAGGCAATGGTTCTAGATGTACGTTTGGCGGTTCTCGGCTGACGCCAGCGATCAGTTTTTATTAATATTTTTTTATAACTATAGGAAAACGTAAGGTACACTTTATTTATAATAATATATAATTACAGGTGCAAATTTTATTTTATAAGCATTTCCAGATCCTTTGATCCAGACACATGCAGATTCTTGCTCATTTATTTTCCGTTAATTCCTTGTCCTGAGTACAAATGGCATATTTCCACTGAAGTATGACTTCCCAAGATGACGATTGTAGTTCTCAAAGACTTGAAATGTACGAAAAGTAATCACATTTCTGCTATTGAACGTTTCAAGTCCAGCAACACCTTTAACAGTAACACCATTATACCGGACTCCACATTATTAAAAATTTCGGTTATACGATAAATCACATTGTCGACTAAATACCTAGGGAATGCAATTACGAATAACTTCAATTAGACACATCACATAGTAAATGTGGGAAAGGCGAGCCAAAGACTGTGTTTCATTGATAGAACAGAAGATGCAACAAATATACTAAAGAGACTGCCTAAACCACGATTGTGCGTCCTCTTCTGGAGTATTACTGCGTCGTTAAGGTATAATTAGACTGAAGGAAGAAAGCGAAAAAGTTCAAAGCAGAACAGTTGTTTTGTATTGATACAGAATAGGAGCGAATGTCGCTGATATGATAAGCGATTAGGGTGGCAATTTCTAAAATAAAGGCGTTTATCGTTGCACAAGATCTTATCACGTATTTTCAATCATCAACTTTCTCTGTTGCCGAAGTATTTTGCTGACTCCCACCTGCATGGGGATAACTGATAATCGTGATAAAATAAGGGAACACAAAGATTAAGAAGTTAATTTCCCTCACGTGCACTTCGAGAGTGTACTGGTGGAGAAATAGTATCGCAGTGGTTCTCTGTACCGTCTGCCACACGCTTAAGTATGAATTGCAGAGTAGTCACGTAGATAACGAAATTTCTAAAAGCTAAGACGCTACAAATGTATCACACAGAATGTCTTACAGAAAAACGTCGTGTAATTTTGAAGCCTTTTTGGCCATAGGATTTGAACTGATACATAACTGTTATCATATATGCAGTATCACATCATAGTCTAAAGTCACCAGAACGTTAAGGGCTACGCAGTGTACAAACACTTGCGCTGAGCACTGGGCAACGATCCACATGTCCGCTCAGGTCGCGCAGGATTGTTAGGCAGTAGCTGGGGGCCCAAACCTCTGGAGTGACAATGGATGATGGACCCGAGGGCTATACGTGTATCACATAATGCAGATCGCCCTATCGTAGCGCCTGCCACGTGTTGCAGATGTCGGAAATGAGGATTACTTTCAAGAATATTGCTAGAAAAAACTGACTTGGTTCATAAATATTGCCTTTGTGGCAGAGAGATTCGAGTGAAGTAAAAGAAAAACAAAGGGAAACTAGCGAGATGACGCTGCAGACTGAAGTTGCGGGTGTGCGGTAGTTTGCTGTTCATCTTAATGGAAGGGGAATCAGGACTACAACAGCAATTATTCTTGGAACGCATAACGACTTGTAAAACCAAATGAATTAAAATTAAATAAATGCTATTATTAGGTTAAATAAATGATACACAATGAAATGAAATGATACGTCAAATTCTTACATAAAATTGCAATCTACGGAATGTATCGTCACAAGAAGAAATTGGTGCCAAACTGGGATTCAAGCCTGGATATTCTCCAGCCCCTAAGACTTTTTTTTTTTTTGTACAAATTACCTCTCTTTCTGTAGAGCATCGTTTCTCAAACTGCAGGTCGTAACCCCCCCCCCCCCAATGTGTTGCGTGATAATAAGGGAGGGGGGCGCGGAGGGGGGGGGGGATCGCGAAATAGCCGAAAAGTAAGGAAATCATTCCATGAGAAAAAATTTATTTATCGTAAAACTTTTACTTACAGTAAATAAACATGTAAAGAAAATAAATTAATGTGATGGTGTTCATTTAAAAGTTGCTCCACATGTGGGTCTATGTTAGAAACACAAAAAAGCAGATTATTTTCGGGTTATTAATGACGAGTCTTGAATTTAGTTTTCAGCGCAGCACAGACGAAAAACCCTTTTCACAGAGGTAAGATGTCACGAAAGAGATTAATATTTTCAGGGCGTTTTTTTAATGCATAAAATTTGCGCAATGTGAGTATACGCTATTAAATGATTTTACATGCATAATTACAGTCAAAATTCGGTTAGTAATAGTAGGGCTTACCGTTATTATTACTTTAGGCGGGGGTAGCGAAAATATTAATGTCAGTTATACACTATGTGATAAAAAGTATCCGGACACCCACAAAAACATACGTTTTTCATATTAGGTGCATTATACTCCCACACTCTGCCAGGTACTCCATTTCAGCGACCTCAGTAGTCATTAGACATCGAGAGAGAGCAGAATGGGGTGCTCTGCGGAACTCACGACCATCGAACGTGTTCAGGTGATTGGGTGTCACTTGTGTCATACGCCTGTACGCGAGATTTCCACACTCCTAATCATCTCTAAGTCCACTGTTTGCGATATGATAGTGAACTGGAAACGTGAAGGGACACGTACAGCACAAAAGCGTACAGGCTGACTTCATCTGTTGAGTGACAGAGACCGCCAACATTTGAAGAGGGTCGTACTGTGTAATTGCAGACATCCAACCAGAATCCACTGCAAGTACAAAGGCAGTTAGGCGGGAGATGAGAAAACTTGGATTTCATAGTCGAGCGACTGCTCATAAACCATACATCACGCCGGTAAATGCCAAACGACGCCTCGCTTGGTGTAAGGAGCGTAAACATTGCACGATTGAACAGTGGAAAAACATTGTGTGGAGTGACGAATCACGGTACACAGTGTGGCGATACGATGGCAGGGTGTTGGTATGGCGAATGCCCGGTAAGCGTCATCTGCCAGCGTGTGTAGTGCCAACAGTAAAATTCGGAGGCGGTGGTGTTTGGTGTGGTCGTGTTTTTCATGTAGGAGGCTTGCACCCCTTGTTGTTTTGCGTGCCACTATCGCAACACAGGCCTACATTGATGTTTTAAGCACCTTCTTGCTTCCCACTGTTGAAGAGCAATTCGGGGATGGCGATTCCATCTTTCAGCACGATCGAGCACCTGTTCATAATGTACGACCCGTGGCGGACTGGTTACACGACAATAAGATCCCTGTAATGGACTGGCCTGCACAGAATCCTGATCTGAATCCTATAGGACACCTTATGGATGTTTTGGAACGCCGACTTCGTGCCAGGCCTCACCAACCGACATAGATACCTCTCCTCAGAGCAGCACTCTGTGAAGAATGGGCTGCCATTCCCCAAGAAACCTTCCAGCACCTGATTGAGAGTTTGCCTGCGAGAGTGGAAGCTGTCATCAAGGCTAAGGGTGGGCCAGCACCATATTGAATTCCAGCATTACCGATGGAGGGCTCCAAGAACTTGTAAGTCATTTTCAGCGAGGTGTCCGGATGCTTTTGATCATATAGCGTATTTATAACCTGGTGGTCGCGGAGTTAAGAAGCGGCCGAGCGGTTTCGAATCCTGCCTCGGGCATGGATGTGTGTGATGTCCTTAGTTTACTTAGGTTTAATTAGTTCTAAGTTCTGCTGTACTGATGACCTCAGATGTTAAGTCCCATAGTGCACGAAGCCAGTTAAGAAAGTTGAGAATCGCTGTAATAGAGCAATGATTTCACTCTACCTAAAACTGGACGTGACTGCGGTTTACCAACTTCATGAAAACTTTTGTGAAACAGCCACAAGTAGCTTTTATTGTACGAATTCTTCCAGTGCTTGGTGTTTCACAGTCCTCAAACAACTTTTAACTCTTAAGCTCATTCACACTTCTGTTATGTGGCAGAAAGATTGGCCACAAGTCTTGCAGAGTGTTTGACTCTTTGCTCTGCCATTCACAAAAACACTGGTCCCTTCGTCACACTCAGATTCGTAAGATTCAGTGGAAGAACCACTAATACTCTAACCACTAGGTTATCTAAGAACGCCTCCATGATTTACTCAAATATTCAGTGTGGCTGATTTTTTTCTGTTGCTTCCAAAAACTGTTTCTGTTGCTTCCGAACACTACAAACACCGTGCGACCTACCATAGTATATTGCTCACTTTTGTGGAACTCATATCAGGTAACACTAACAGAGCATATATTGCACGTATACGAAGGAAGGCACCACAAATCGTAACAAGTTTTAGTTATACATAGGAGAGTGTCGCCGGGATGCCGAGAGACCTGAACTGGCAGACGTTTGATAATTGTCGTCAATTATCCCGCGAAAGCTTACTTTCAAAATTTCAAGAACCAATATTAAGAGTCTGGTAATATACGTTCCTTTACGTCGGTCGCCAAGACAAATTAAACTAATTACAGTGCGCTCAGAGCCATTTAAGCAGCCATTATTGCCGTACTCAACACACGATGGTAAGGAACGGCAAGAAATCTTAAAACGTGATATAATGGAAAGTACCCTCTGCCATGCACTTTACAGTTGTTTGCAGAGTATGGATGTATATGGAATATCGACGTTCTCCCAAGCGCTGTGTGGAAATAGGACCATTGACGTAACATTAGAGGAAGTCATGGCGGTCAGCATCAACTCTCTCAACTCAACTCTGTGTGAAATCTTATGGGACTTAACTGCTAAGGTCATCAGTACCTAAACTTACACACTACTTAATCTAATTTATTATAAAGACAAACACACACACCCATGCCCGAGGGAGGACTCGAACCTCCGCCGGGACCAGCCGCACAGTCCATGACTCCAGTGCCAAAGACCGCTCGGCTAATCCCGCGCGGCGCGGTCAGCATCAAATCAGTCGATGATGGAGGGCCAGATTTGAAGGAAGGGTCTCACATAACGATAAAGTAATTTTTATGGTATGAAAATGCTAAGGAAAGATCACGTTAGCTCGAGTCAGCTCTATGCCATTAAAAGGACTTTAATTTCAGTATATCCCTTTTATTCATTTACAAATATTTCACTAAAACTAATCCTCACTGTTCAATTAAAAGTAAATCTGGTTAAATTTGCATTGCCACGCCGTGCAATATTGCTTCGACCATGAGCTGCATTTTGAAGAGGATAACATAAGTTTAATTTACAGAAGCAACCTAAAATAAAACTCGATAAGGCAGTCTGCAGTGCAGTGGTTTATTTTAGGTACATCCAGTTAGACACCTTATATTCATGCAGCACTTAGACGGAGCAGAGTTGAGTTATCCTCTGGAAAGCCAAGAATCTAAGGTAGGTCATAAACGAACTTTTCAAGAGAAAATTAAGAACAGCACTCATTTGGAAAATTTAATGTAAATTCAGTAGATGCGTTTGTTCGATGCGCAACAGTTAGGGATCGTATGTGATTTTTTCATTATAAAGCCATTCTGATTACTGATAATCATTGTTTGCATTAAATTTACAGATAAATGCCCTTTACAGAAATTGGTGACGTACACCTCGAAAGTAATTTACATAGTTATGTACGTGTTCCGAAGAAGGGTGGCTAAGAACACAAGGTCTACACTGTAATCGTAATTTAAAAGTATTGGCTTTCGCATAGATAGCGAGAGGTTTCGTCACACACGGTTTCCAGATAACAAGCGAAAGCCCTTAAAAGTTTCAAAACCAGGAGTAAGGCGCACAATATTGTAATCAGGAACGGAAAGTCTCCTCCTCTCTTCCGCTTGCTGGTCAAGTAACAGCAACGAAAGTTTTTCTACCAGCAGGACTGCAAACTGCTTCCATATAGTGATGACAGATACCAGCTTCTTCGATCGAAAATGCAATGAAGAAAATAAAATAAAGGTTAAGAGGTGGGAACTAAATTTCAGGATGAAAGTGTATCAACTTATTTTTTTACACCACTTTCCACACCGATAATTAATTCTTAGTGTCGTTCACTTTTAACATTTTCAGCTTCTAGTGGAACCCAGCGCCAACCAGTTCAAACACCATTGCACCTCTCGTCCAAACAACATAAGCCTTCAATTGTCTCCATCTCATGTTACCTTCATTTTATATTGATATTAATTTATCTAGGAGTGATACTTAAGTTACAAAACGTACATGTGTATTTATAGAAACACATATAAAATTTTCATAACTCGGATAATGTAAATAAAATATATAAATAAATAAAAACTCAAAGAAAAATTCCATCTCAGATGGACCAACATTAAAAATGAGTAATTTAAGAACCCTCGGTGTAGCGAAGGCAAGTCTTCAGGTTCTGATCGCACACCAGTTAGGTTCCTTTCAGCTCCTCGCATACAATCGCTCGCTCGACGACAGATCCGTGCCAAACGACTGGAAAGTTGCAGAGGCCATATCAATAAGCAAGACGAGAAACAAAAGTAATCCGATGAATACTGACCCACATCAATGACATCGATTTACAGTAATCATTTGAACATAAACCGTGTTTTAACGTGGAGAAATCCCCCAAAGCAAACGATCAATATGAGCTCGGATTCCGAAATGCCCATGTGAAACACAAATGGCTGTTCATTCACACGCAGTAATGAGTTCTGTCGACAGGTGACCTCAAGAGATTTCCAGAAGGCTTTTGACACCGTTCCTCGCAAGCGACTTCTAATCGAATTGCGTGCCTTTGGAGAATCATCTCAGTTGTGCGACTGTATTCGTGATTTGCTGTCATAAAGGCCACAATTCCTAGCAAACGAGGAGCAGTCATATAGCGAAACTGAACTGATATCTGGGGTTCCCCAAGCAAGTTTTATAGACCCTTTGCTGTTCTAAATCTACATAAACGATTTAAAGTGGCAGTTGACCCTAAAGGATAATAAGTGTGAGTTCCTCCGCACGAATACTAAAAAGGATGCGATAACTCGCACAAATTTAAACGTTTCGGAATCAGCTAAATACCCAGCTATTACAATTACGAACAACTTAAATTGTAACCATTACAAAGAAGATATTGTGCTGAAGGTAAACCAAAGACTACGTTTTCTCGATCACCAAGTTTCTACTGTGAAATGTGCTTCCCACGTACACACAAATGAACGACATTGTCTATAAAATAAGAAAAATCAGAGCTCGTACCGAGGGACTTTGTTGTTCATTTTTCTCATGTTCTGTTGAGAAATAGTCTGAAAGTGGTTGTACGAGGGCTGTTCGGAAAGTAATGACCGAAGGGCGCGAAATGGAAACCACAGTGCAAATCTGATGAAACTTCGCACATACGTGATGGGCAGTGTTTCTAGAATGCCTGTCGCTCTTTTCATTTCTGAGCACACAGTGAGCAGGTAAAGATGCCCGGAACAATAGTGCGGCCGTGCGGTTAAAGGCGCCATGTCACTGACTGCGCGGCCCCTCCCGCCAGAGGTTCGAGTCCTCCCTCGGGTATGAGTGTGAATGTTGTTCTTACCATAGGTTAGTTTAAGTAGTGTGTAAGTCTAGGGACCGATGACCTAAGCGGTTTGGCCCCTTAAGAACACACACACACACACACAACAATAGTACCTGCTGGCAAGTATGAGGGCCTGTTGAGAGAGTTCGCCTGACGTCATGCAGCCCACGTAACATAAGTGTCATGGGTTTCCTTCTTCATGACAATTCTCAGCGGCACTCTGCAGGGGCAGTGAAGATGCTCCTGCAGTGTATGTGATGGGAAGTGGTTGATCACCCACAATACAGTCCATAATTGGCTCCCCCTGAGTTTCATGTCTGCCCACATGAACAGCTGACTACAAAGACAACATTTCTTCTCAGATAACGAGATGTAGGCCAGCGTAGAGCATTGGCTGAAAGCACAGGCGGCTACCTTCTATGATGAGGGTATTGAAAAGTCCGTACAACGCTACAAGAAATGTCTAAGTCGGAGCTAGAGAAGTAGCTGGAAGTGTAGCTAACCGCTACAAATAAAGCACTTTCTTTTTTTTTATTTTCACAGTGGTTTCCATTTCCCAACCAGGACTTTACTTTACCAATAGACCTGGTATGAAACATCTGCCAAATACTTAAGTGTAGCGAAATTTAAAACCTATGATCTTATTTTCTATTTTATTCCACAACCATATCAAGTGAAGAAGTAAGAAGTAAATTAGGCTATTACACGAACGTTCTCGCACTTACTTTATATAATCAAAGATACGTGATGTGACCAAGACTTTATTGATTTTTAATACTCGTAACACTTTATAATGGCCTAAAGCCGAAAACTACATTCATGCTCATAAATTAAGGATAATGCTGATACATGGTGAAACAACGCTCTGGTGGGCGGTTTGTGGGTTTAAATCACCTCAGGGTATGACCATGCGGTGCATTTGACCTGCGGTCGTCGCACAGTGGCGCTGGCAGCAGTCCACATATGCAGCGGTGTGTTGGTGCATGTCACAGTACAGTGCAGCGAGTAAGTGTGCAGACGTTTTCAGGTGTGCTAATGGTGACTGTGTGTTGAAAATGGCTCGAAGAACACATATTGATGACGTTATGAGGGTTAGGATACTAGGGCGGCGGGAGGCTGGTCAAACACAGCAGGTCGTAGCACGGGCCCTCCGTGTGACACAAAGTGTGACCTCAAGATTATGGCAACGATTCCAGCAGACAGGAAACGTGTCCAGGCGGTACAGTACGGGACGTCCACAGTGTATAACACCACAAGAAGACCGATATCTCACCATCAGTGCCCGCAGACGGCCACGGAGTACTGCAGGTAGCCTTGAATGGGACGTTACTGCAGCCACTGGAACAGTTGTCTCCAGCCACACAGACGACTGATGAACAGACATGGTTTATTCACCCGGAGACCTGCAAGGTGCATTCCACTGACCCCTGGTCCCATGAGAGCCCGTAAAACCTGGTCTCAAGAACACAGTACATGGTCATTGGAACAGTGGTCCCAGGTTATGTTCACGGACGAGTCCAGGTATAGTCTCAACAGTGATTCTCGCCGGGTTTTCATCTGGCGTGAACCAGAAATCAGATACCAACCCCTTAATGTCCTTGAAATTGACCTGTATGGAGGTCGTGGTTTGATGGTGTGGGGTGGGTTTATGATTGGTGCACGTACACCCCTGCATGTATTTGACAGAGGAACTGTAACAGATCAGGAGTATCGGGAAGTCATTTTTCACCAGTATGTCCGCCTTTTCAGGGAAGCAGTAGTTCCCACCTTCCTCCCGATGGGTGATAACGCACGGCCCCACCGAGCTGCCATCGTGGAGGAGTACCTTGAAACAGAAGATCTCAGGAGTGGCCTGCCTGTTCTCCAGACCTAAACCCCATCGAGCACGTCTGGGATGCTCTCGGACGACGTATCGCTGTACGTCTTCAAACCCCGACGACACTTCAAGAGCTCCGACAGGCACTAGTGCAAGAATGGGTGGCTATACCGCAGAAGCTGCTCGACCACCTGATCCAGAGTGCGGCCTGTGTACGTGTGCATGGTGATCATGTCCCATATTGATGTCGGGGTACATGCACAGGAAACAGTGGCGTTTTGTAGCACGTGTGTTTCGGGACGGTTTTCTCAGATTATCATCAATACCGTGGACTTACAGATCTGTGTCGTGTGTGTCCCCTATGTGCCTATGCTATTAGCACCAGTTTTGCGTAGTGCTACGTTGTGTGGCACAACATTCTGCAGTTATCCTTAATTTATGAGCATGAGTGTGGATTGGAGAATAAAAACTGTTGCACAGTCAAATGGCGGTTATATCTTTCAAAAAATTCAAGTGTGAGCTCCAGAATAGCCTTGTAAAGGTAGATGCAGATAAATGAATGAAAGAAAGGCGAGATACCGCCAAAGTGACGACTGAATTCACTGTCTGTGCTGTTTACAGCCCTCCGGACACTTGCTGCTGCGAAGTGATGAGCGACCACTGGTCCGGACAGATCGATACTGTCATAGAGGATGCGCTTTGGCAGGCAGCAGTTCGTCTCTGGCTTCTGCAGAAAGAGCACGGCCGCGGGCTGTGTGCGCTCGTAGTGAGTGTGTTTGGCAGCTGGAGACCTGCTGCGTCCGCCCTGTGTCGGACCACAGCGCCGCGGCGCCTGCCACCAACGCCCGCGTTCCGCGGCGCGCCTCTGATCAAAGGCGCCGCCCGGCACGGCGGGCTATGCTGTCTGCCACCTCTGCATTATGCCATTGCCTCTGCCGGTGTCCCTCTGTCCCTGGTACTGCCTGCCGTGTTAGATGCCTGTGACGCTGATCCGATGTCCGGCGCGAAGCCGCAGCAAGTAGGCATTTTACAGTCATAGGTGTAGGAAAAATGTGAAGACATAGAAAAAGAAATGATTGTCGGAAGGAAAGACTCAGCATACAGGAAAGTCTAAACAACCTTCGGTGACATTAAAATGGCTCTGAGCATTATGCGACTTAACTTCGGAGGTCATCAGTCGCCTAGGACTTAGAACTAATTAAACCTAACTAACCTAAGGATATCACACACATCCATGCCCGAGGCAGGATTCGAACCTGCGACCGTAGCGGTCGCTCGGTCCCAGACTGTAGCGCCTAGAACCGCACGGCCACTCCGGCCGGCCTCGGTGACATTCAAAGCAAGGGTGATAACATTAAGAGTGCAACGGGAATTCCACTGTTAAATGCAAAGGAGAGAGCGGATAGGTGGAAAGAATACACTGAAACCCTCTACGAGAGGAGAAGAAACAGGAGTCGATATAGAAGAGATAGGGAATCCAGTATTAGAATCAGAATTTAAAAGAGCTTTTGAGGACTTAAGATCAAGTAAGGCAGAAGGGAAAGAGAACATTCCATCAGAATTTCTAAAATCATTGGGGGAAGTGGCAACAAATCGGCTATTCACGTTGGTGTGTAGAACGTAAGAGTCTGGCGACATATCGTCTGACTTTCGTAAAAGCATCATCCACACAGTTCCGAAGACGGCAAGAGCTGACAAGTGCGAGAATTACCGCACATTCAGCTTAACAGCTCATGCACCCAAGCTGATTACGAGAATAATATACAGAAGAATTGAAAGGAAAATTGAGGATGTGCTAGGAAAAGTAAAGGCACGAGAGAGGCAATTCTGACGTTGCGGTTAATAATGGAAGCAAGACTAAAGAAAAATCAATTCACGTTCATAGGACTTGTCGACCTTGAAAAAGCGTTCGACAATGTAAAATGATGCAATATGTTCGAAATTCTGAGAAAAATAAGGGTAAGCTATAGGGAGAGAAGGGTCGTATACAATGTGTACAACAGCCAAGAGGGAATAATAAGAGTGGACGACCAAGAACGAAGTGCTCGTATTAAAAAGGGTGTAAGCGAGGGATGTAGTCTTTCGCCTCTATTGTTCAATCTGTACATCGAAGAAGCAATGATGGAAATAAAAGAAAGGTTCAGGAGTGGAATTAAAATTCAAGCTGAAAGGATATCGGTGATACGATTCGCTGATGACATTGCTATCCTGAGTGCAAGTGAAGAAGAAATACATGATCTGCTGAACGGAATGAACAGTCTAATGGGTACAGAGTATGGATTGAGAGTAAATCGAAGAAAAGCGAGAAACTTAACCTCAGGACTGATGATCACGAAGTAGATGAAGTTAAGGCATTCTGCTAACCAGTGACGGACGGAGAGAGGACATCAACAGCAGACTAGTAATGGCAAAAGGAGATTCCTGGCCAAGAGAAGTCTACTAATATCAAATATCGGCCTTAATTCGTGGAAGAAATTTCTGAGAGTACAGCATTGTATGGTAGTGAAACATGGACTGTGGGAAAACCGGAACAGAAGGGAATCGAAGCATTTGAGATGTGGTGCTACAGACGAATGTTGAAAATTGAGTGGACTGTTAAGGTAAGGAATGAGGAGGTTCTGTGCAGATTCGGAGAGGAAAGGAAAATGTAGAAAACACTGGTAGGGAGAAGGGACAGAATGATAGGACATCTGTTAAGACATGTTGGAATGACTTCCATGGTATCAGAGGGAGCTGAAGAGGGCAGAAACTGTAGAGGAAGACAAATACTGGAATACATAAAGCAAATAATAGAGGACGTAGGTTGCAAGTGCTACTCTGGGATGAAGAGGTTAGCACAGGATAGGAATTCTTGGCGGGCAGCATCAAACCAGTCAGAAGACTGATGAAAAAAAAAAAAAAAAAAGTCTCACGAAGGATACGTGGACCTTTAACAGGGAAGCCCTTGAGTGCGAGGTCGCAAGTTCAGTCTTTAGTGAGACTCATTATGTGTTAGCAGTTATCACAGGAAAAATATTGGCTGCTAATAACTCAACCATGCGCATCAGGAGGGCAATAGAAAATCAGTCACCGGGAGGTGCAGAGATCAAACTTGTGTGGGAACTATGTATTACGCTTCACAAAATGGGCATCGTTAACTTTCCAGAAATGTTCAAAAAAAACATTAACTTGCACCAGGAACACCGAATGAAAAATGAGGATCCACAGTGATCACAAAGATTCGCACCGTCAAGATCGAAGGCGAACTCCTTGCAAGAGCACTTGCGCGCGAAAGGCAAAGGTCCCGAGTTCCAGTCTCGGTCCGGCACACAATTTTAATCTGCCAGGAAGTTTCATATCAGCGCACACTCCTCTGTAGAGTGAAAGTCTCATTCTGGAAACATCCCCCAAGCGGTGGCTAAGCCATGTCTCCGCAATATCCTTTCTTCCAGGAGTACTAGTTCTGCAAGATTCGCAGGAGAGCATCTGTGAAGTTTGGAAAGTAGGAGACTAGGTACTGGCGGAAGTAAAGCTGTGAGGACGGGGCGTGAGTAGTGCTTGGGTAGCTCAGATGGTGAAACTCTCATTCAAGCCTACGGTGGTATCTGACGGCCGTGTAAAATTATTTCGATATGGTTTAACCTACGATTAAATTCATCATATATTAGTCGGAACGACCTTTGCGATGTATAGTATTTGCGTATAGTTTAAATGTACTATCAGAAAAGTAAAATGCATTTTACTGTTACACTCTTTCTTTGTCAGAAAGGCTGGACAGGGCGGCAATTTCCCTAATGCACGCCTTGTGGTACGCCAGAGGAAAGCTTCTGCACTACAGCCTCTAGTGCTCCTGCTGAACAAATTGTGCAAGAGGCAGTTAATAATAAAATCAACATTATGCTTCTCTCACTTGTTTGATCTTTTCTGTCCACGTCCCGTTTGTTGCGTTTTACGTATGCAAACATTTCTATACGTCTTTCTTGCATTCACAGCGCCAGGTTTTTCACCTGATGGCCAGAACTGGAACTAATTTCATTCCAGCGTAAATTGGTTCCGCATTAACGCGTTTGAATATCTACCAAGTTTTGCTTCCATACGATAATTAACAGTCCACGCTGGACCTCTGTGACCACCTGAACTTTAATTATAACCACCTGGTTCTATAGGGACGTGAAAATATAGCAACTGTTTTTGGTAAAATTCGTATCAATTTTTCACGAAATTAGATTCAGTTTTTGGCGAAATTCGCATATCAATTTTTCACGTTTTTAAATGATTAGATGTGCAAATTTAAAAGGTCGTCACGCTACTTGAGTGAAGACAAAGTTTCAGGGTTTTAAACTGTTCTTAGAAGAGGGCGACTGGGGAGTTTTATGACTGGAATGTCTGCTTTTACAAAGACTTCGACGTTTTTTCCCAAACAGATCTGTGCTTGTTTTCTTCTTTTGGTTATATTTAATCTTCCAACAAAGGCAGAGGCCAAACCGACTGACTCCATTTTTTGTAAGTTCTACTGTTGATTACGAAAACCCTACAAACAAGTATACTTTCAGTGCCAAAATGTTTAACTCCATTCATTGATTCTTGCACTAGTACGTCACAATACTTTCCATGGCAACTGAACATTTCGTTACAGCTTACAAAGGTCAAATTGACGAACTCCAACTTACTGATTTTCAGGTGCCTAGGCGACGCGGGGCTAACTTTCACAACTACCTATTAACACGATGTCATAGACTCTCCACGTCATTGCTCAGAAATTTGTATCCTTGGTATTGCAGTACGTTTACGAGATATTTCTTTTTTTCTAACTGTATTAAGAATGGGGCAAGGTCGATCTGCATTATGGTTGTTCTTTTCCAAGCAGACACTTTTACTTAGGTGCGTATGTATGGCTGAATGGCCCAGATTGTTAACTTTTTATCTACAGGAATACTCTGAAAACGATATTGAAGTGTTTCTCTCACGTATGGAGCGCGTGAAGAATAGTTGCTTAAACGCCTCTGGGTATGCTGTAATTCGTCTATTAGTCTATTCCTGTTCTCACAGTCCCTAATGGAGCGATAAGTAGCGGTTGCAGTATATTTGTAAGTTTGTCACTTAAATCTGGCTCATGAATCTTTGCAAGTAGGCTTTCTCGGGATAGTTCGCGTCTACATTAAAACGTCTGCCATTTCAATTCTTTCATTATCTTCGTGACACTCTGCCAAGCGGTGAACAAAACTATGATATTAGTGCTACCTTAATTTGTATGCGTTCAATATCCCCTGTTAGTACTATTTGGTTCGTGTCCGACACAAGTGGACATTTGTCTAAGATGAATATCACGAGTGTTTCGTAAGCAACCTCTTTTGTAGATTGAATTTCGTTCGTAACATCCTACCAAAGAACTGAAGTTTGCCACCTGCGTTACCTTCGACTAATCCTGTGGTATGGATCTGTTTCATATCCCTAAAAGTTATTACACGCAGGTAATTGAATGAACTAACTGATTCCATTTGTACGTTATTGATATTGCAATCATTCTGCAACAAAAACTACAGCTTTTAGTACTGCTACGAAAAGACTGAAAACTTCCAGCGTATCTGCGCCTTTTACAACAGCACACCGCCCTCTCCGCCACCTTTCTGACAGCCGTTAAAATTAATCCGTTCCACTGTTTACCATCACGCCACTGTGAAACACAAGTGAGTGGCAACGTTCTTGCAATACCCGTACGTGCAGCGGTTTCTGCTGTATGGGACACCAAGCTTTCCGTAGCGAAAATGCGGCTGTGGGTAAAGAATTACAGCTGCCGTGTGCCACAAACAGGGAAGGTTGTTAGGTAGCGACGGGCTTTCAGGCGCCACAATGGTTTGTTTACGAGGAGCGCAGACTAGACCGCGCCACGGAGCGTTAAGCCGATTACCCGCGCTGCGGCCGTGATACCAAAACACGCCTAGGCAGTGCGTGTGTTTCCACCCCCAACAATTACTGCCGCGGCGTTTGTTTTCGCCGGCACAGTAGGCCAGCGGAAGCCGGCCTGAGAATCAGCAGTCACCACTTGCTGGCGGAACGTGATCGGCTTCGGAATAACAAGCGTCTGTGTGGCAAGGTCGGCTCGCTGACGCGTAAATCCTGGCGGAGGGATCTCTTTTGTTCTTCTCTGTTTCCCGGTTTCGCTCTTTTTCGGCGGACTAAAAATAGACGCTGCAGCCTACTTATCTCTACTGACAGCTCTTGAGAGGTGGCTGCAGTATTTATCCGTAACACGCCGTTGAGGTCCAGCACTAGCAGCACTCTCATGCGAAGATGGTACGCTTTGCAATGTCAACAGGGTAGAAGGAACTTCTACAGGTCTGGAACAAACGCGGAGTAGATCTCTTTATAAAGAATCATGTAGGCAAGACGACTGACGTCAGCTAGGTGATTCTGGCCGGCGAGGTCGGATGTCGTAACGGTCTTAAACTCTTTTGCGCGTATGGCGAGCTGCAATAAGCTGATAAGGAGTCGTATAAAAATGACGCGTTGTATGAGGTTTATTGTCCTAGAATCACGAAACCATGCCAGCGCCATCAGTGTACTCTGATGCCAGAAAGGGATGCACGTCACCTGGTACCAATGTTCGCATAGCGTGCAGCTGTCATTATTCTCTGCAGCTGGATATTATGGCTAACTGCGGCCATGTGAACACAGCCAAGACCATAACTGATCCAGTTTCTGCCTGGAGAAAATCTCGTTGGCGCGGAAGATCCATAGTACCTCAAGACTGGAACGTTGCACGAATGCTTAAAAAAGGAAATAAGAGTAATCCTCTGAATTGCTGACCCACGTCACTGAAGTCGATCTGCTGTAGGATATTGCAACGTACACTGTATTCCAACATTATGAATTACCTCGAAGAAAACGATCTGTTGACTCTTAGTAAGCGCAGATTCAGGAAACGTCGTTCTTATGGGGCACAACTACACTCCTGGAAATTGAAATAAGAACACCGTGAATTCATTGTCCCAGGAAGGGGAAACTTTATTGACACATTCCTGGGGTCAGATACATCACATGATCACACTGACAGAACCACAGGCACATAGACACAGGCAACAGAGCATGCACAATGTCGGCACTAGTACAGTGTATATCCACCTTTCGCATCAATGCAGGCTGCTATTCTCCCATGGAGACGTTCGTGGAGATGCTGGATGTAGTCCTGTGGAACGGCTTGCCATGCCATTTCCACCTGGCGCCTCAGTTGGACCAGCGTTCGTGCTGGACGTGCAGACCGCGTGAGACGACGCTTCATCCAGTCCCAAACATGCTCAATGGGGGACAGATCCGGAGATCTTGCTGGCCAGGGTAGTTGACTTATACCTTCTAGAGCACGTTGGGTGGCACGGGATACATGCGGACGTGCATTGTCCTGTTGGAACAGCAAGTTCCCTTGCCGGTCTAGGAATGGTAGAACGATGGGTTCGATGACGGTTTGGATGTACCGTGCACTATTCAGTGTCCCCTCGACAATCACCAGTGGTGTACGGCCAGTGTAGGAGATCGCTCCCCACACCATGATGCCGGGTGTTGGCCCTGTGTGCCTCGGTCGTATGCAGTCCTGATTGTGGCGCTCACCTGCACGGCGCCAAACACGCATACGACCATCATTGGCACCAAGGCAGAAGCGACTCTCATCGCTGAAGACGACACGTCTCCATTCGTCCCTCCATTCACGCCTGTCGCGACACCACTGGAGGCGGGCTGCACGATGTTGGGGCGTGAGCGGAAGACGGCCTAACGGTGTGCGGGACCGTAGCCCAGCTTCATGGAGACGGTTGCGAATGGTCCTCGCCGATACCCCAGGAGCAACAGTGTCCCTAATTTGCTGGGAAGTGGCGGTGCGGTCCCCTACGGCACTGCGTAGGATCCTACGGTCTTGGCGTGCATCCGTGCGTCGCTGCGGTCCGTTCCCAGGTCGACGGGCACGTGCACCTTCCGCCGACCACTGGCGACAACATCGATGTACTGTGGAGACCTCACGCCCCACGTGTTGAGCAATTCGGCGGTACGTCCACCCGGCCTCCCGCATGCCCACTATACGCCCTCGCTCAAAGTCCGTCAACTGCACATACGGTTCACGTCCACGCTGTCGCGGCATGCTACCAGTGTTAAAGACTGCGATGAAGCTCCGTATGCCACGGCAAACTGGCTGACACTGACGGCGGCGGTGCACAAATGCTGCGCAGCTAGCGCCATTCGACGGCCAACACCGCGGTTCCTGGTGTGTCCGCTGTGCCGTGCGTGTGATCATTGCTTGTACAGCCCTCTCGCAGTGTCCGGAGCAAGTATGATGGGTCTGACACACCGGTGTCAATGTGTTCTTTTTTCCATTTCCAGGAGTGTAGTTCTTTATTCACACAAAGTAATGAGTGCTATTTACAGACGATCTCAAATTGACTATACTGCTGTACTGTTTTTACGGCATTTCCTTTGCATTCACCATATACAATTAGTATATCCAGTTTCTTTTCATTGGTGTACATGTTGCACGCAACGAATCAAAAAATGTTCAAATGTGTGTGAAATCTTATGGGACTTAACTGCTAAGTCATCAGTCCCTAAGCTCACACACTACTTAACCTAAATCATCCTACGGACAAACACACACACCCATGCCCGAGGGAGGACTCGAGCCTCCGCCGGGACCAGCAACGAATCTTGAAGCAGAAATGAGCGGTCTGTAGTGCGTACAAGTAAACAGGCAAGTGTGTTGACATTCTGACCGAGCGTAGCACGAGAGCTCTGCTTGGCAATGTCTGCAACGCAAATGTCGTTTCCGCCCACCGTGCTCTCATATTCTATTTCTCGAATTTTGTTCCGACAGGTTTCAGTGTCAACACTAACAAACGCTGTATCACTCTAATTGTCTTGCCGCGCGGTATTAGCCGAGCGGTTAAGGGGCGCTGCAGTCATGGACTGTGCGGCTGGTCCCGGCGGAGGTTCGAGTCCTCCCTCGGGCGTGGGAGTGTGTGTTTGTCCGTAGGATAATGTAGGTTAAGTAGTGTGTAAGCTTAGGGACTGATGACCTTAGCAGTTAAGTCCCATAAGATTTCACACACATTTGAACATTTTTTTTTTTTCTAATTGTCTTCTCAAGAGCCATCGAATGCATTTCCAAAACTTGTACGCTTCCATTTAAAAAAGACGTACTTACTTCAATATCTCAATTGATCCCAGCGCTAAAAACATTAAACGAACAAAAACATACGTGCCCCTCGACACTCTAATATTTGCCTAAAACCGCGTTTAGGTGTGTGTAACCATTCACGATTTAAAAGGGGTGTTACCCCTTAAGTGACTCACCCTGTATAATTCTATATTTGAAGAAGGCTTTTGACAGTTCCTCAGATCCACTTCTAATGAAAAGAACGTCGCCTTCTCTCCATAGATTCCCATTTGACGTCCCGAAGCACCTCTGTATGTTGATCTGAGAGCCCCCTCTGAACTGCTTAGATGTTTTCCTTTAACCCGACTTAGTGATAACCTCCGACACACGAGCATTACTAAACACTGGCTCGCCATAGTGTCTTATATGCGACCATTCCCCTCCTTCCCACTATGATCCTTACGTACTCGTTCCATTTCATGTCACTTTGCAACGTTACGCCTAGATATTTAACCGATGTGATTGCGTCAAGTGGGATACTAATAACGCTGTATTCGAACATTACGGATTTGACTTTCTTACTCATCTGCATTAACTTACATTTTTCCACATTTAGGGCGATCTGCCATTCATCACAACAACCAGAAATTTTGTCCAGGTCAACTTGTATTCGCCCATACACCACGGCATCGTCGGCAAACAGCCGCAGACTCTTGCTTACGCTGTCGGCCACATCATTTATGTGCACAGGAAATAAAAATGGTCGTATTACAATTCCCTGAGGCACTACTGACGATACCGACGTCTCTGATGAACACTCGCCGTCGAAGACAACCTTCTAGGTTCTATTACTTAAGAGTCCGAGCCACACATACTTGGGAACTTAATCCGTATGCTGTTACCGTCGTAATCAGTCTGCAGTGGGGCGCCGTGTCAAACGCTTCTCGCTAACCTGAGAAGGTGGAAACTGCCTGTTGCCCTTCATCGATAGTTCGCAAGATATCATGTGAGAAAAGGGCACGCTTTCCCATGAGCTATGCTTTTTAAATCCGTGCTCGTTGGTGGACACAACATTTTCTGGCTCAAGGAAATTTATTAGAGTATGTTAAAGAATTCTCCAGAAAACTGATATTTAGGTTAATAGTCTGTAATTATGCGGATCCGTTCTTTTACCCTTCCTATATACAGGAGTTACTTGCGGTTTATTTTCCAGTGGCTTGTTACTTTGTGCTGGGCGAGAGATTCGCGATAAATGCAAGCAAAGTAAGGAGCCAGTGCCGTAGAAAAAAAATGGTTCAAATGGCTCTGAGCACTATGGGACTTAACTTCTGAGGTTATCAGTCCCCTAGAACTTAGAACTACTTAAACCTAACTAACCTAACGACGTCACACACATCCATGCCCGAGGCAGGATTCGAACCTGCGACCGTAGCGGTCGCGCGGTTCCAGACTGTAGCGCCTAGAACCGCTCGGCCACCCCGGCCGGCAGTGACGTAGAATACTCTTTGTGAAACCTAAATGGGTTTCCATCCGGACCTGGCGCAGTACTTCCCTTCAACACTTTCTATTGCTTTTCTACGTCAGGAATGCTTACTACTATGTCCTCCGTACGGGAGCCTGAGCGATGGTCAAACGACAGTACGTTTCTACTATTCTCCTGGGTGAACGATTTCTTATACGAGAAATTTAAAACTTTGGTTTTCCGTTTGCTGTCTTTTACTGCCATTCCAGACTGGTCAACGAGTGACTGGATAGGAGCCTTAGATCCACTCACTGATTACGTAGGACCAGAATTTTGTCGGGCAAAACCAGTTTAACACTTCGCATCTGTTTGTTCAAATACACTGACGCTCTCTATAAGACATGAAACGCTAAAGAGATACTGATTTTCCGCCTAGCTACAGACGGAGCCGAAGTTTCGCGATGCATATCGTCGGACAAGGCACTAATGTATGACCTCTGTGAGTTCAATACAGGGTGAGGAGGGGAGGGGGGGAGAGGGGGGAACTCACCGGAAAACGACGAGACGTCCTTTCGTCAAACACTTATGCTTGTTGTATGCGGCTGTTTGTGCGTGTGTAAAGGCTCCCTGTGATGCTGAATACCCACTTCAGACACTGCTGACGTGAGAGACACGAATTTCAGTATGATCTCCGATATGATTTGATCCACCCACGATGCATCGATGATGATACGTGCTCATGATCGGTTACCTCACCACTACGGACTGCCATGTTCACTACTCACCCGTCTGTAACGGACGTCTGAGGTGTCGTGTGCAGCCGGGCGGTGTGGCCAAGCGGTTCTAGACGCTACAGGCTGGAACCGCTCGACCGCTACGGTCGCAGGTTCGAATCCTGCCTCGGGCATGGATGTGTGTGATGTCCTTAGGTTAGTTAGGTTCAAGTAGTTCTAAGTTCTAGGGGACTGATGACCTCAGAAGCTAAGTCCCATAGTGCTCAGAGCCATTTGAACCATTTGTCGTGTGCACACTCGCGCCGTACGCCACATCCAACCTTCCCGTGACTTCGGGCAACTTAGTGTGAGCTACTTGTCATAGCGCGCAATCAACGGTTCATAGGTTCTCGTATTCTTCTGGCAAAGTTACCTCACAACATGTTTGATTTCGTAACTTTCGACAAAGCCGTTTCCGCACGAGCATCCCTGATACCAAAGAGCACATTTCCTCCTCTCAATTAATCCTGAGTATTCGTCTTGACAAAAATATGGAAACAGCGGGAAATGCGTGCTTGAACATAAACCCTGCAGTTTGCGCTGTTGTATTTAACCTCGAACGGCATCTGTGCAGTTTCCTCAATACATTGCAAGTGTAAGTCGCGGTCGGAACAGTTCAAAATGGTTCAAATGGCGCTGAGTACTTTGAGACGTAACATCTAAGGTCATCAGTCCCCTAGAACTTAGAACTACCAAAACCTAACTAACCTAAGGACATCACACACATCCATGCCCGAGGCAGGATTCGAACCTGCGACCGTAGCAGTCGCGTGGTTCCGGACTGAAGGGCCTAGAACCGCTCGGCCACCGCGGCCGGCTGATCGGAACAGTGTTTTGTGCAGATGTGACTGCATGATGGCGAGGCTAAGTGAATTCGAATGTCGGCACATTGTTAGTGCTGGTATGGTTGGTGTTTTCATAACCAAGGTAGCCACAGAGTTTGATGTTCCAAGAGCCACCTTATCGAAACGTTATAGCGCACACAGGGATAGCGCAAAGACATCATCGGCTAAGTCACAATGCGAGCGAAACTGTACATTGAGTGATCGTGACAGACGGTCATTGGAGAGGATTGTGGCGAAAAATATAAGGCGACAGTTGCAAGTGACTGCAGAACTGAATGTCGCACTCATCAAACCTTACAGCAGCAAAACACGAAGGGAGCTCCAGAAATTGGCATATACATTAAAAGAACAGGAGATGCATAAATTTTGACACTTCAAGAGACTCGAATGCAGATTATTACACAGTGAATTTAGGCAATTATAATCTTTTTAAAAGTGAAACTGATAAAGTAATACTTAATAATACACAACATCTGGGAGTTGTCTTTGCAGTCTCCAAAAATATTTTAAATTCAACGACGGAGGTAAAACCCATTAATAATAGACTAATGACAATTCCTTAAATGCGCAAATAAAGCATACACTTTAATTAATACCCATATGCCAGTCAATGAGGATAACCGTAAGAAACCTGAAGAAGTTAATTAATGTTGGGAAACACTAGAAAGCATCATCTTGAAAATTCCCTCATGCCATGTTAAAATTATAATGGGTGATTTTAATGCTCAAGTGGGTACAGAGAAAAAATACAAGAAAACGGTGGCTGGAGTTTTGCACATAAATGGACAAACTAAAATGGCCAAAGAATTAACCTTAAAATCATGTCAACACATTTTAAAAAGAACCCTTCTCAACAAAAAATTTGGCGGGCAACCAAAACATTTATTGGGGAATTTCAACAATCACGTAGCAATTTCATACCGTAACTACAAAGAAAGTTTGAATGTCCAAGTTAGGAAAGTTGCTAATATTGATTCTGACCATTATATAACGCGAATAAAAGGAAAACTTCAACCCCGAAAACTCTTCAAAACAAAAATGTTATACCAGAATTTGACACTGCTACAACAACCCCAAATCTAACAAGGAAACTTGACAAAAAGTAATCCAACAATCTTCAGTGCCTAAAAGAGAAGTTCATCAAAAGAGCAAAAAATTTAATTCCGCTTCGAAAGAAACAAAAACACGCTTGGTGGAACGCGGACTTTGAAAAAGCAGTTAAGTCTTAGCATGAGACATTCAAAAATTAGAATATTAACATAACTGAAAATACCTACAACATCTTTTTAACTGTAAGAAAAGAAACATCTAAATTAATCCGACAGACTAAAAGAAACTACAGAAATGCCCAACTTTTACAAATCGAAAAGCACTTCCAAAAGAATAATACAACTCCTTTTATTGGACGTTCAAAACAAAACTAACCAGTTACCAACCTCAAAGTCTTTGCTTCAAAAATGAAAATAACACTTTAGCAGTCCGCAGCGCGTGACGTGAGGTAGCGTTCTCGCTTCCCGCACCCGGGTTCCCGGGTTCGATTCCCGGCGGGGTCAGGGATTTTCTCTGCCTCGTGATGACTGGGTGTTGTGTGATGTCCTTAGGTTAGTTAGGTTTAAGAAGTTCTAAGTTCTAGGGGACTGATGACCACAGCTGTTAAGTCCCATAGTGCTCAGAGCCATTTTTTGAACACTTCAGCTCTTAACAACCAGGAAAATAGTGAGGTACTTGCTAATAATTTTGAAAAGCTATTGAACTATGCAGAACCAGAGAGTAAATTCCAACCACAGTAAACTAATAACATCAAACCTAACTCTAAAGAACCTGACGAAGTCGAAATAACTAAACAAATTAAGCGACTTAAAAACAGTAAAGCATCCGGAGAAGACGGTATGATTGCAGAACTGCTAAAATTAGCTGGTCCTAACAATACAAAAGACATCACTCAACTAGTAGGATATATCTGACAAACTGAGGAAATACCTGAGGACTGGAAACATGCCATAATTCATCCATTGGTTAAAAAAGAGGATAGAACCGATGTTAATAATTACGGAGGAATCACTCTTCTCCCGGTCACATTCAAAAATCTCTCTCACTGTTTACTTGATCGAGCCCAAGAACAGTTAGAACCTAAAATTGGTGGTACCAAGCAAGCTTTAGACCAAACACATCCTGTCCGGACAAATTGTGAATTTAAGACTAACCCTTAGGCACTAAAGAATTTCTAGTAACAATATTGTATGTACATTTGTGAATTTTAAAAAGTCCTACGACTTAGGTGATCGTGAATCTCTTCTCAAATTTTAAAGGAACAAGGGTAGATAATAAAACTAAGATCGATTGAGGACACGTTAACCGACACTAGCTCTAAAGTTAAATTCATGGGAGAAATTTCTGAATCATTTGATATAAAGACTGGTATTAGACACCGCTACGGTCGCAGGTTCGAATCCTGCCTCGGGCATGGATTTGTGTGATGTCCTTAGGTTAGTTAGGTTTAACTAGTTCTAAGTTCTAGGGGACTAATGACCGCAGCAGTTGAGTCCCATAGTGCTCAGAGCCATTTGAACTGGTATTAGACAGGCAGATGGACTCTGGCCATTACTGTTTAACTGTGTTTTGGAAAAGGTAATTACAGATGGCGACAGCAAAAGTCGAGTCAAAAAATATATCAACCAATCATATTAGATAGAAGTAATAACAGAGTAGATTGCCTCGTCTTTGCAGATGATCTGGCAATTTTGAATAGGGATATTACCACAGCTCAAAAACAAATTGAAATTCTTAAATTGTGGAAAAAGCAGAACTACAACAAATATTATTCGAAAAACCATAATATGCGACATGCAACCAACAAGCAACATAGTATTTGAACACGAAATATAGAAAAATAAAAGGGTTTCCCAGTAAGTACTTGGGGGAAATCATACAAGGAAACGGTCTGGAAAAAGCTGCAAACGAAGTTCGCTGTCAAAAAATGGCAACTGTATTCAGATAACAACAAAATATTTATAACAAAAAAATCACCTCCTAAATTCAGTAAACCTAGGCATTGCAGCACTGCAATCAAACCTGAATGTCTTCATGGAGCAGAAACTTTAATTTTAAATAAAAAGAGGAATACTGAAGAAATTCAAAAGAATGAAAGCAAGATTGTAAGGAAAATATTATGCCCCGAAATTATTGATAGAGACCTAATAGGTTGACAAAACAAATAGTAGAATTCTACGAAAACTGAAATAAGGCCAAAACTGAGCCAGTTAAATGGATCGCTGCGATTAAGGAGGATCTTACAAAAAGATATCTGATTGGAAAGTTAGTCATACGGAAATTATAAAACGGATTGGAACACCGTGGTCTGATGAAAGAATGAGAATTCATTCTGAAAGATGTAACAAATTTGGACACGAAGGAAGGCCAACCATCAAAAGCGACATTGATATATCGTATCTCGCATGGTCCTATTGGGCTCATACGTGAATAATAATAATGTAAGGAGACTAGTTTTCACACGAGTGTGTATGGACATCAACTTTTGATTCCAACAAGTACGTTCTTACGTTACCCCCTTGTGGTCAGGATATGATTCTGTCTATTCGTTCTGCACATCCTTATATTCAGAGAAGATAAAAGGAATTAGGTACTTGGCTGTGCTTCTTTGGTCACGGTAAAACCTGTCAACAATTTTACTGCAGACGTCAACATTGGCGGACAGCTCTAGAAAATGGCTCTGAGCACTATGCGACACTGCTAAGGTCATCAGTCCCCTAGGACTTAGAACTACTTAAACCTAACTAACCTCTGGACATCACACACATCCATGCCCGAGGGAGGATTCGAACCTGCGACCGTAGGGGTCACGCGGTTCCAGACTGTAGCGCCTAGAACCGCACGGTCACCCCGGCCGGCGACAGCTCTAGAGCTGGCGGCATGTGGTACTGAGGGCAGACACGAAATATTACTGTACTGTTAACCGCCAACTGCAAACCAGCTGTAGGCAGCAGATTGCACGACACGTGTGTGTGATGTCGCTGCAACTTGCCGAGTAATTGCACTCTGAACGCTGACATCACGCTGGAAATTTACCTTCCGCTGGTGCATACATTTGGGAGTTTCTGCCACCGCAGTCGCGTGCTGTGGCTCTAGTAACGCCTCAGGCGTGAGATGAGTTTCGTCATAGAGTAACCATTACGGCCATGTACCGACTGGACATTGATAATGGTCACCACCGACGGGAGATCGAAATCGGTACGTGATTGTATTGAAACTTGAGGGAGAAGAAAGTCACAGCTCGCAGTTGTGCATCCTGATGATTTTTCTTCAATTTTCGATGACATTTGATGATTTTACTTTGTAATACATGGAGTGAATGCCTGAACTGGGAAATCATACAAAATTGGAATTATCGTGTGGCGTGTTGTAACTGCAAGTGATGTGCTTACTCTGTGTTGTCAGCAAAAACTTACACGAAATGATTGGACAATGCAAATCCCAGTAGCAATAAAGAAATACAGTCACTGCAAAATACATTCAGCCCCTTAGGTACTGAATCCTCTGGCCCTGTTCAAAACTGATAGCTTTGGTCCCTGTGCACATAACAAATAAAATTATTTTACCTCTAAGGCAGCAACGGTGGATCGCTATATATTCTGGTCCCTCAAGAAGAAGAATAAAGTACTCTACATACAGGCTCAGCAGTGTGCAATGCTGCCCGTAATCCTTTGAAATGTAAATGAAATTATTTTAGCTGATAAAGGAAAACATTTAAGAAAAATTAAATGTCTTTGAAAAGAGATATGACCTGGACATGGAGGCGGTAGTGATTTAGGAGAACTACTAACACTGACTTTTTCAATAGTGAAATTGTATTCGAAGTTAAGTTGGGCTTTCCAAAAGATCTGAGAATTGAAATTACATTACTCAGAAAAATTACATCATTTTTATTAATTGAGTCACAAACAATGAGATTTATAGAGCAAGTATGATCTAACCTCACTAAAAAAGCATAAAGATAAAGCATCAAATTACGTATATGTTAAAAAATCTTAGAATCATTGAAAAAGGGAAATATCTAACTAGCCTATACAACAAATCTGTTTACGTACATTCTGGGGCTACCCAACATAGAACTCTTTGTTATTAATTATCAGCCAGCGCATTTACACTAACGTGCTGGCAAAATGAAAGTCATAAAAAATTTAATTTATTTACCTTATTTGCGAGAAGACATCTGCTTCCATATTTATATTTCCAGCAGTACATGTACTCGTAACTCCTACGTTATAATCTAACACTTGGTGGTTTTACAGAGCACACCACAAGGACTGCCTACTGCATCATCTTTCGCTCACAGTCAGATACCCACTGCCATGCGCCAAGCGCTCTCTTACTCCAACACTACAATCTCAGACCAGAAGCAATATCTTGGGGTCTGCAGAAATGCACAGTCAGCGATACGCTTCATAGAGACCATCAGAGACATACATCGTTTATAATATAATAGTTTCATTTTAGTTTACATTAGCATCGTTACAATATTCAGGTGCCACCTATAAGTGTACCCCAGTAGGCTCAACATTCGCATCTACAATTACCTCGTTGATCTTGATTTTATGTGTGTATACTGAAGAGGCTAGTGAAAAGTTGTACCAAGGCTGGGAATCGAACCTGGCTGTCCTGTTTACTAGGCTGGTGCGTTAAGCCAGTAAGCCACTTTGCCACAGCAGTTCACATAACTGCACGGATTACCCTGACAAGCCTCCCTGCTCGATTCAAATTCTCACTGCCGCTCCAGGCTACTTTCAATTCCCCCTTACACACGAACAGAACTGCCGAGGCTCTCCATCTTCTGGAACAACACCTCGGCATCGAACGTAAATGGGGGATCCATCCTGCAACCCAGGTGCAAGTACTTACACAAATGAAATGACACAGCTTCACCATTTTAGTATTCTCATACAGGTATCGTTTTATGTATACAGACTGAAGCGGAGAGTGGTAATTAGGATCGAGGAGGGAGGCGTGGCAGGGTAATTCGATCAGTTGTATGAACCAATGTGCCAAGGTGGCTTAGTGGTTAACGCACCTGCCGAGTAAGCAGGATACCTGGCTTCGATTCCCAGCCCTGGTACAGATTTTCGCTTGTCGCTTCAGCCTCTATACATAAAATCATCTGTATGAGACCAGTAAAGAATCTGAAACTGTGTCATTTCATTCGTCTTGTATCACGACGGCAAAAAGATTACTATTATGTCTGGGTCTGCATATGAACGTGTTCTGTACACAGTCCAGCGGAGGCAGTTTTCGGAAATGTTGATATTCTAGGAACTCCGCTATTTCGCACATACACAAGCGTCCAATCACTTCTACATGTCGAGATTCCGTCTTAGGTAAAGAATTTTAGTGACACCTGTTTTGTTATTCTCATATTTTTTATGATTTTAACTAGTGTAATTACTTCTGCCCAGCAGCACTCAGCTAGCTTCAGGTCTCTGAAACGAGGCGGTAAGGTTCCACGTAATTGATATTTTCCGTAATTTTAGAACTGACGCGAGCATCCTCTCTGCACGAGTCAGAGACCTCAAACTATGTTTCACACTTTCTAAATATTGCGAAATTGCCCGATACGTCGGTTACTGTCCTTGTGGCGTCCTCCTGTTCTGAATGAACGTTCGTAGTAGGTATGGCACTCAGTGTTTGAGGAAACTCAGAATCTACTCTGTAGGAATCAACATGGATTCCGGAAACAGCGATCGTGTGAGACCCAACTCGCTTTATTTGTTCATGAGACCCAGAAAATATTAGATACAGGCTCCCAGGTAGATGCCATTTTCCTTGACTTCCGGAAGGCGTTCGATATAGTTCCGCACTGTCGCCTGATAAACAAAGTAAGAGCCTACGGAATATCAGACCAGCTGTGTGGCTGGATTGAAGAGTTTTTAGCAAACAGAACGCAGCATGTTGTTATCAATGCAGAGACGTCTATAGACGTTAAAGTAACCTCTGGTGTGCCACAGGGGAGTGTTATGGGACCATTGCTTTTCACAATATATATGAATGACCTAGTAGATAGTGTCGGAAGTTACATGCGGCTTTTCGCGGATGATGCGGTAGTACACAGACAAGTTGCAGCATTAGAAAATTGTAGCGAAATGCAGGAAGATCTGCAGCGGATAGGCACTTGGTGCAGGGAGTGGCAACTGACCCTTAACATAGACAAATGTAATGTATTGCGAATACATAGAGAGAAGGATCCTTTATTGTATGATTATATGATAGCGGAACAAACACTGGTAGCAGTTACTTCTGTAAAATATCTGGGAGTATGCGTGCGGAACAATTTGAAGTGCAATGATCATATAAAATTAATTGTTGGTAAGGCGGGTACCAGGTTGACATTCATTGGGAGAGTCCTTAGAAAATGTCCATCAACAAAGGAGGTGGCTTACAAAACACTCGTTCGACCTATACTTGAGTATTTCTCATCAGTGTGGGATCCGTACCAGATCGGGTTGACGGAGGAGACGGAGAAGATCCAAAGAAGAGCGGCGCGTTTCGTCACAGGGTTATTTGGTAACCTTGATAGCGTTACGGAGATCTTTAGCAAACTCAAGTGGCAGACTCTGCAAGAGAGGCGCTCTGCATCGCGGTGTAGCTTGCTGTCCAGGTTTCTAGAGGGTGCGTTTCTGGATGAGGTATCGAATATATTGCTTCCCCCTACTTATACCTCCCGAGGAGATCACGAATGTAAAATTAGAGAGATTCGAGCGCGCACAGAGGCTTTCAGACAGTCGTTCTTCCCGCGAACCATACGCGACTGGAACAGGAAAGGGAGGAAATGACAGTGGCACGTAAAGTGCCCTCCGCCACACACCGTTGGGTGGCTTGCGGAGTATAAATGTAGATGTAGATTTATTTAGGTTTTTAATGTATTATTATTTATTTAGCTTTTTTTATATACCGAGTGTTATGAGATATCACTAACAAAAATCTCTGTAACTAAACTCTCAGTCGTTTTGACTACCCCGCCTAATGCACAGCTGTGGTCTCAAACCACGTTAAAATAAGAACTTGCGTTTTCAAGTGCACATTCAACATATTGTACTCTCCCACACTACATTCAGATACAATGATTTCTTGAGGGGTCTCTGGGTGACGTTCGATTGTGTGAAATAAAAATACCAAGATCCCCGATTCTCGCAAAAAGAAATGTTTTCTTAGTCCATTTTTCCCGCTCTACGCGCTAATGTATAACTTTGTCAGCGTGATACCGGTTACCAGGACTGTTTTAATATCTATCCATCTCTTCTGCAAATTCATTCCTTTTTTCGTTCCTTATTCTGTGTCGTGCATGATCTACACAGGCATTGCTGCTGTCAAGGCAATTGTTGCTGTTTAGACAGTTGTAGCCGTTACTATCACTGCCATTATTGAAATCAAGGCCATTGTTACAGAAAAGTACTGTTCCTAATAAGGCATTTGTTGCTAAAAAGGCCACTGTTGCTATAAAATAAAATGTTTACTAAAAGGGTCATTATTGTTGCAAGGACCATTGTTGTTAAAAGGCTTGATTTTGTTGAATGGCTACGTTGTTTCACAATGGACACACTGTTGGAGAATGTTTGCATTGTTGCAGAATGGCCTCATAGTTACTGAAAAATCTCAGTGTTTCTAAATGTGACAGTGTAGCTGAGATGCAGAAAGGAAACATTGTTGGCAAAAAGATTTTTGGGTGTATGTTTATATCGCTAATTTTTCCTAGTTTATGCATGAAAAATGCGTCATGCGTACGGTTTATATGCTCTGATTAATTGTTTTATCAGCTTATTAATAATGTTTTTCTTGTTAATGTTATTTTCCTTTGTAATTTAGTTGTGTGATTATTAATGTTTGGGTACTATCACGTGCTAGCAATCTTCAACAACAACAATGAGAACTATTATACATGAACTATGTTTTCATCATATCTTGTTAACCACTCATTTTTCCGAATCAAGAAGTTCCATGTAATTGGCTGCACGAAGGAACTATGGTATAACTTGTGTAAGAGGTGTGATAAAAAAGTAACGGTTTTTTTTTTATTTCGTGGGCTTTACACGTTCAGTTTTCTATTTTCTTTTATCTTGCTGGTACACATGCCCCTGATGAATGTTTGCATTTTCAGCTATGTGAATATTTAGTTTATTGTTGACAGTCGAAAACGTTGTACGTGTTTTCGATTGCTCAGCGAATTTATACCTTGAATGAAGATAGATAAAAGAATCTGCATTACATTTTGCTTGAAAAACGGAATAACGTGCAGCACCGCATTCTAAATATTAAATGTGGCTTTGGCGAATCTCCTTTGAGCAAGACAAGAATATATGAGTGATATAAACGTTTCAAAGAGGGTTGTGACAACGTTGGAGACGGCGGCCGCCCTGGACGCCCTACACATCAATTACTGACGACAACTTAGAAGAAGTAGAGAAAATGGTTCTGGAAAACAGCCGAATCACCATAAGAGAGATTGCTTATGATGTCGGCATATCCTCTGGCACATGCCAAGCGATTTTTTCGTATGTTTTGAGCATGAAACGTGTAGCTGCAAAGTTTGTTCCGAAATTGTTCAATTTCGGCCAAAAACGACGTCGCGTAGGCAACGCTCAGGCGTTGCTGATTGAAGTCGACAACGATCCAGTACGTCTGAAGACGTTTATAACAGGTGAAGAAACATTGGTTCAAATGGCTCTAAGCACTATGCGACTTAACGTCTGAGGTCGTCAGTCGCCTAGAACTTAGAACTAATTAAACCTAACTAACCTAAGGACATCACACACATCCATGCCCGAAGCAGTATTCGAACCTGCGACCGCAGCAGCAGCGCAGTTCCGGACTAAAGCGTCTAGAAGCGCTTGGCCACTGCGGCCAGCGGAACATTGGTATACGGGTATACGCAGAAAACAAGGTCCAGTGGAAACCGCTAAGACCGAAAAAAATTCGACAATTCGATCACATGTGAAGGTTCTTCTCACTGTTTTCTTCGATTACAGTGGGGTAGTGCACTGTGATTTCCCGCTTTATGGTTGTACAGCCAATAAGGAATACTACCTGGAAGTTATGCTGCGTTTGCTTGAAACAATCCAAAAGAAAACGACCAAACAGTGTCAAAACCGTTCGTGGAAATTGGATCACAATAATGCCCCCCCGCTCACATATGACAGCTTGTTCGTGATTTTTGTGGCAAAAAGAAAACCGTTACGGTTCCTCAGCCACCGTATTCGCCGGACATGACTCCCTGCGACGTTTTTCTATTCCCGAGACTGAAAAGAATCATGAAAAGACGTCGTTTTGCTACCATGGATGAGATAAAAACAGAATCGCTGAAGAAGCTGAACACCATAACGAAAAGTTAATTCCAGAAGTGCCTCCAAGATTGGGAAAAGCGCTGACACAGGTGTATTATGTCTGAGTGGGAACAAAGTTGATGTTGCTGAATACATAAAGATTCTTTAAGGAAAACATAAGTACGGTTACGTTTTGATCACACCTCGTAAATGACCAGGGAGTATTACCATTTCAAACGACTCTCTCATGTCATGACAGAGACGGCCTGTAGTAGTGTATTAGACGAGGGCGCAAGGCCGGCCCTAGCGAGCTGTTCCCCGCATGGACCAGCGCTACCGGAATGTGACGTCACATAAGCTGTTGGCCAGCACGTGATAGTCAGCGTCCGAGCCGGTGACCTCTGCCAGCTGATAAACACGGCCTCCGGCCAGTGCGTGTAAACACGACTGACCGCCCGGCGCACCCTGGCCACGGAACACGCACGGTGACGTCACCGCCACGGGGAAAATACGATCGTGGCAACCAGTGGCTGTTTCCGTCCCTAGCGTAACATCGACGACTACATCGAGTGCATTTACGGAAGATTAATTATTCAGTGTGTCCTGCTGTAGTCACATCCTATCGTCATCACGTGCATCCTTGATCCGCTATGTTTACATCTAGGCAAAAACTGGTTCAAATGGCTCGGAGCACTATGGGACTTAACATCTGAGTTCAGCAGTCCCCTAGACTTAGAACTATTTAAACCTAAGGACATCACACACATCCATGCCCTAGGCACGATTTGAACTTGCGACCGTAGCAGCAGCGCGGTTCCGGACTGAAGCGCCTAGAACCGCTCGACCACAGTGGGCGGTTCATCTTCTACGCAAACATGGCGACATTATGTGATTTTCCCAGTATAGCTGATGTAAGATGCAGGGTGAAGCGACTAACGTTTTCACCTCAGTTTACGTTTTACCCGTCAGACATTTGTAATCTTTTCTCACCTAGACGTACAGTGACTAGGGCTTCATGAAACAAACAGCAATTTTCTTTTTTTGTTGTTTGCTGGGCACAATACAAAATATGTCCTGTAGTGACATAGTTACGATAATGATATACCAGTTACAGTGCTCTTTACGTAAGTTTTATTTCGTAAACCACAATGAGCTCATTTTGGCATATTGCCATGTTTAAGTGTTCTGTAAATACCTCAATAGGTGGTACTCTTGATACTGTAAACTGTAACCATGATCGTAAAGGTATTATACATTCGACTGGGGTTTTTACCTTACGTATAATATCATCCTGCCATATGCTTTCGTTGTTAGACTTCAACAAAACCACCATCGCCTTTGCATATCAAAACAAAACAGCCTCAAACACAAAATCTACAAAGGCAACTCGACAATTCCCATATAAAATTTCATATAACACGTGCCACAAATTCTACATAGGACAATCAGACAGAAAATTCAACATTAGACATCAAAGCACACCAGAGACAGTGAAAACAACCCATCCACATTCTTTCAACATATGCAAACAGAAAATACGACGTAAACTCCTTAAACGAAGCACTGGACATGCTTCATATTATGCAGAAGGGAGCAATGATGAACATCCTTGAAGAAATAGAAATCCATCCACATACACACCATACCCTCTAAATTTACTGAACCAACTAACCGACCTCAATCACAAAAAATATATTGAAAACTTTATTCATGTTATAAAGTGGAAAAACAAAATAAACTAAGTAAACACACATCCATAGTAACAGCATGAATACCGTACAACAGAGATATAACACAAAGAAAACAGAACTCATAAACCATAACAAAATTATTACGTTAAAAAAATAAAATATAATAATCTCAACACAAACCACACGAAATATTAGGTAAAAAAATAATCAGAACCAAACCTAAGAAAATAATCAAAACATAAGCGATTTTCCACATATCACATACATCCAAGCTGTCAACAGGGAAATGCAACAGTACACCTACAACGAACATCCAAGTAACATGTAAATACTAATTCCAAAAAAACACAGCATATGGCAACGTCGATATTACATGTAAGGTAAAAACACAAATTCAATGTGTAATACGTTTATGATAACAGTTACATTTTACAATATCAAGACTAGCACCCATTAATGTATCGGGTGATCAAAAAGTCAGTATAAATTTGAAAACTTAATAAACCACGGAATAATGTAGGTAGAGAGGTAAAAATTGACACGCATGCTTGGAATGACATGGGGTTTTATTAGAACAAAAAAAAAACAAAAAAAAACGAAGTATTGCTAGACGCGTGAAAGATCTCTTGCGCACCTCGTTTGGTGATGACCGTGTGCTCAGCCGCCACTTTCGTCATGCTTGGCCCCCCAGGTCCCCGGACACCGGTCCGTGCGATTATTGGCTTTGGGGTTACCTGAAGTCGCAAGTTTATCGTGATCGACCGACATCTCTAGGGATGCTGAAAGACAACATCCGACGCCAATGCCTCACCATAACTCCGGACATGCTTTACAGTGCTGTTCACAACATTATTCCTCGACTACAGCTATTGTTGAGGAATTATGGTAGACATATTGAGCATTTCCTGTAAAGAACATCATCTTTGCTTTGTCTTACTTTGTTATGCTAATTATTGTTATTCTGATCAGATGGAGCGCCATCTGTCGGACATTTTTGAACGTTTGTATTTTTTTGGTTCTAATAAAACCCCATGTCATTCCAAGCATGTGTGTCAATTTGTACCTCTCTATCTACATTATTCCGTGATTTATTCAGTTTTCAAATTTATACTGAATTTTTGATCACCCTGTATTTAAGGAATTAGAATTGAACTAAATAAGCCCTCGGTCACAATTTTTAGTCTTTTTGACCAGACTTCGACACTTCTAAGAGTGTCTTCTTCAGAATTTGAATATTTAAAGTGGCATTTCACGCATAAAATAAATGACAAGCCAGAAGAGCTTAAGTCACAAAATTTTTTTAAAAGAATACATGAAAGGAGAGCCACTATGGGCTGCTCATACCTATAAAGTCACAGGTAGGAATTAGCTCATTGTGATTTACGCAACAAAACTCTTATAAAGAGCGGTGTAACTGATATATCGTTATCGTGAACAGTAATGAATCCTCACAGAATCATTAGTAACCGAAATGTACGTGTCAGTTTACTTTTGTGGATGCAACAATGCAATTTTTTGTCATTAGAATAACAGATCTCGATGAGATAAATTCAGTGATATAACATATTCTGCAGAACTATCAAGAGAGTATGAAGTATAAAAAACTGAAATAAAAGGACAAATGTTCTGTGAAATTCAAGCGTTGCTGCCTCTGGATCACAGGGTCCCGGTTTCGATTCCCGGCCGGGTTGGGGATTTTCTTTGCCTGGGGACTGGGTGTTTGTGTAGTCCTCATCATTTCATCAATATCATCATTTGTGAGAGTAACTAGATTGGATTCTGAAAAGAAAATGGACTGTGTAAAAACTGGACATTGTACGGGCGCTGATGAACGCGAAGTTGAACGCCCCAAAAACCAAACATCATCATCATCTGTGAAATTATTTGTCCAAAAGTAAGATACAAAATATAGCAGAGAAAATTTGATGTGCCTTTGATTGAAGCTCGAAATCGTGTACAGCAAATGAGGCGCGTCAAATGTTTCTCTAATCCATTTTATTTCTAACTTTTAGATAAATGATTTCACAAAATATTTTCCTTTTTTTCCAGGGTTTTTTATCTTCAAGTTTTGGTCACAAAATATGATATATAATATATTTAAATATCAAACGGTTATACATTATTATTAAGAGTATGTACGAGGGTTGGGACTTCAGTAGTGGCAACTATTTATTTACAGCTCGTACAAAATAGATACGTGTTTCAAAGTTTTGCTGACGTTCAGAGCCGTCACCAGCATTGTGAATAACCGGTTGCCAGCTATGTGGAAGTCGTAGGATACTCTTAGCAGTGCGGTCTATTGCCCGACGAATTTGTAGCAGTTCTGAATCGAATGCCGATAAGTGTTTCCTTCAGTTTAGAAATTGACTTGAATTTATGACGGCTTAAGTCAGGTGACTGCAGTAGGTGGTATAACACTTAATAGTGCCCCCCCCCCCCCCCCCCCAGTCAAACAAATCAGTAACAGCTTGCACTGTACGTGCCTGAGCATTGTCCTGCAAAATGATGGTCAGGTCCTGCAGAAAGTGTGATCACTTCTGTCTCTATGCTGGTCGTTGGCAGTGTCCCAAAAATGAACACCACAGAGACAGAAGTGATGACACTTCCTGCAGGACTTGACCATCATTTTGCAGGACAATGCTCAAGCACGTACAGTGCAAGCTGTTACTGATTTGTTTGACTGATGGGGCTGCTAAGTGTTACACCTCCAACTGCACTCCCCTGACTTAAGCCCTCGTAAGTTCAACTCGATTTCTGAACTGAAGGAAACACTTCACAGCATTCGCATCAGAGCAAGTTCGTCGGGCAACAGACCGCGCCGCTCTGTCACCACAACTGGCGCTGCTGAGAGTATCCTACGACTTCATCATCGCTGGCAACGGGCTATACACAATGCTTGTGACTACTTTGAAGGTCAGTAAAACTTTGAAACACGTATCTATTTTGTGTTGTTGTTGTGGTCTTCAGTCCTGAGACTGGTTTAATGCAGCTCTGCATGCTACTCTATCCTGTGCAAGCTTCTTCATCTCCCAGTACCTACTGCAACCTACATCCTTCTGAATCTGCTTAGTATATTCATCTCTTGGTCTCCCCCTACGATTTTTACCCTCCACGCTGCCCTCCAATGCTAAATTGGTGATCCCTTGATGCCTCAGAACATGTCCCACCAACCGATCCCTTCTTCTGGTCAAGTTGTGCCACAAACTCCTCTTCTCCCCAATCCCATTCAGTACCTCCTCATTAGTTATGTGATCTACCCATCTAATCTTCAGCATTCTTCTGTAGCACCACATTTCGAAAGCTTCTATTCTCTTCTTGTCCAAACTATTTACCGTCCATGTTTCACTTCCATACATGGCTACATTCCATACAAATACTTTCAGAAATGACTTCCTGACACTTAAATCTATACTTGATGTTAACAAATTTCTCTTCTTCAGAAACGCTTTCCTTGCCATTTCCAGTCTACATTTTATATGCTCTCTACTTCGACCATCATCAGTTATTTTGCTCCCCAAATAGCAAAACTCATTTACTACTTTAAGTGTCTCATTTCCTAATCTAATACCCTCAACATCACCCGACTTAATTCGACTACATTCCATTATCCTCGTTTTGCTTTTGTTGATGTTCATCTTATATCCTCCCTTCAAGACACCATCCATTCCGTTCAACTGCTCTTCCAAGTCCTTTGCTGTCTCTGACAGAATTACAATGTCATCGGCGAACCTCAAAGTTCTTATTTCTTCTCCATGGATTTTAATACCTACTCCGAATTTTTCTTTTGTTTCCTTTATTGCTTGCTCAATATAAAGATTGAATAACATCGGGGAGAGGCTACAACCCTGTCTTACTCCCTTCCCAACCACTGCTTCCCTTTCATGTCCCTCGACTCTTATAACTGCCATCTGGTTTCTGTACAAATTGTAAATAGCCTTTCGCTCCCTGTATTTTACCCCTGCCACCTTTAGAATTTGAAAGAGAGTATTCCAGTCAACATTGTCAAAAGCTTTCTCTAAGTCTACAAATGCTAGAAACGTAGGTTTGCCTTTCCTTAATCTTTCTTCTAAGATAAGTCGTAAGGTCAGTATTGCCTCACGTGTTCCAGTATTTCTACGGAATCCAAACTGATCTTCCCCGAGGTCGGCTTCTACTAGTTTTTCCATTCGTCTGTAAAGAATTCGTGTTAGTATTTTGCAGCTGTGACTTATTAAACTGATTGTTCGGTAATTCTCACATCTGTCAACACCTGCTTTCTTTGGGATTGGAATTATTATATTCTTCTTGAAGTCTGAGGGTATTTCGCCTGTCTCATACATCTTGCTCACCAGATGGTAGAGTTTTGTCAGGACTGGCTCTCCCAAAGCCATCAGTAGTTCCAATGGAATGTTGTCTACTCCTGGGGCCTTGTTCCGACTCAGGTCTTTCAGTGCTCTGTCAAACTCTTCACGCAGTATCGTATCTCCCATTTCATCTTCATCTACATCCTCTTCCATTTCCATAATATTGTCCTCAAGTACATCGCCCTTGTATAGACCCTCTATATACTCCTTCCACCTTTCTGCTTTCCCTTCTTTGCTTAGAACTGGGTTTCCATCTGAGCTCTTGATGTTCATACAAATGGTTCTCTTATCTCCAAAGGTCTCTTTAATTTTCCTGTAGGCAGTATCTATCTTACCCCTAGTGAGATAAGCCTCTACATCCTTACATTTGTCCTCTAGCCATCCCTGCTTAGCCATTTTGCACTTCCTGTCGATCTCATTTTTGAGACGTTTGTATTCCTTTTTGCCTGCTTCATTTACTGCATTTTTATATTTTCTCCTTTCATCAGTTAAATTCAATATTTCTTCTGTTACCCAAGGATTTCTACTAGCACTCGTCTTTTTACCTACTTGATCCTCTGCTGCCTTCACTACTTCATCCCTCAAAGCTACCCATTCTTCTTCTACTGTATTTCTTTCCCCCATTCCTGTCAATTGTTCCCTTATGCTCTCCCTGAAACTCTGTACAACCTCTGGTTCTTTCAGTTTATCCAGGTCCCATCTCCTTAAATTCCCACCTTTTTGCAGTTTCTTCAGTTTTAATCTACAGGTCATAACCAATAGATTGTGGTCAGAGTCCACATCTGCCCCTGGAAATGTCTTACAATTTAAAACCTGGTTCCTAAATGTCTGTCTTACCATTATATAATCTATCTGATACCTTTTAGTATCTTCAGGGTTCTTCCATGTATACAACCTTCTATCATGATTCTTGAACCAAGTGTTAGCTATGATTAAGTTGTGCTCTGTGCAAAATTCTACCAGGCGGCTTCCTCTTTCATTTCTTAGCCCCAATCCATATTCACCTACTATGTTTCCTTCTCTCCCTTTTCCTACACTCGAATTCCAGTCACCCATGACTATTAAATTTTCGTCTCCCTTCACTATCTGAATAATTTCTTTTATTTCATCATACATTTCTTCAATTTCTTCGTCATCTGCAGAGCTAGTTGGCATATAAACTTGTACTATTGAAGTTCCAGCCCTCGTATATCAAGAGATTGCAGGGAAGTTTCATTTTTTTATTAACTTATATTTGTTTTCTTCTTTTTTTTTTCAACATGACAGAAAGAATTCCTCAGTTTGATATTCTTGTCTACATGTCAAACATGACGTAAAAAACTGTCTTCACGAAACGGTGTAGGAACACTTGTGCAGAGTGACTCTACTGGAGAGAAACGATTCTGTGGAGCATGGACCTTTTGCAATGGTAAGCAGTTTTTCGCAGGTAGCATACAGGCACACTAATAACTTGTTTACGGTCTTAGCAGTGTAGCGCACCGTGATATAGTGGCACATGTTACTAACAAGTAGTTTTAATATATGTTGAAATGCTGAAAAAACTGCGACCAGTCACTTTTTTATGACAATTCATTTCATCTCTACGAGTTTCAGGAAGGTTTACACATCTTCAGACGAGGTCTATGTTGGACTGGACTGCGACAGTTTAGTTGTGAGTTGACGAACCCAACGCATCCGAAAGCAGAAAAGCTGGTTGCCGGGATAGATTATCTGTATCCTAGCTCGAGGTCTAGATTGGGTTGGGACGTGACAGTTTGGTTGTGAGTTGAACAACGAATATGAAATGAAAATGCTACCTGAGACGTCTTGGGCTTCGCAGAAATATCGACACATTCCACCTACACACAAGTATTATTTCGTACCTGTCACAAATTCTCAGAAACCACCAAAAGCCACAGTTATCTGCACTCATGTACGGACAACCTATCGAGGCGTCGGATAACATTACATCAGCTTAAAGGTAGTACCTTTGACGTCATGTACATTATCGATAAAAGAATACATATTACAGGAGCTTTTGGTGGTTTCGCGACGCCATTTTTAAATACTTATATGGATATGGTGTCTGTTCTTTCGGACATGTCAGAAAGTCAGCCCGTGCGCAGCTGACGGCATTAATATAATTCTAATTCTTAAATACATTGAAGGTGTGCAGCACCGCTTACAGATAATGTAAATGCATGGAAAAGGAATTATTAATGCCAAATGTATGGATGAAATGAGGCTATATTTTCGATATATCGGCACTTATAACATCGATGTGTTAATATCGATATTTTCAAATACGAGGGCCGTCCGGTAAATAAGTTTCCCTATTTCATTTTTCTGACAATAAGCAAGTTTCTCTATTTTATTTCTCTGAAAAATAAACTGTGCCAGTGACATGTGAGGACTGATGAGTTTGACTGATATTTTTCTACAACGCTCACACCAGCTTACTATGCATACCACAGTGTCTTGCAAGTACGCTGCAATCTAGCATGGACTTGCACTACAAAGCGTGTCCGCTTGTAAGCTGCGCTCGCTCATTCGTTTTTGTTTTCGCAGCAAAACAACTATTCACTGTTAACAACCATCGGGAGTTAATCTCTGTCTATGAGGAGGGCTGTATGAGCATTCAAATGGGGACCTGAGTCCGTCATTCGACCCCCGAGACGAAACGTCAGAGCATGGTGTGGAAGAATCCTGACGAAAGTGCGCCAAAAAAGATAAAGGTCACGCATTCGACAGGGTAAGTTATGGCAACCATCTTTTGGGACTGTCAGGGGATGTTACTCATTCACTGTCCGTCTCGCAACACGACAAAGAATGCAGTGAGGTTGTAATGTTGTTGCTTTAATTTGCTATGAAATCGGTGCTAATATACAATAAAAGCGAGTTAAAAGCTGTGAGCTGTCTGGGGAAGTTAACCTTGCATTACTGCGCAACTGTTTCACCAGGTATCCAGTCTAGCTTACCAAATTCCCAACCAGACTAACATTAATTATAATCTTTTAATAGTCATACGAGAACCGGTGATATATATATATATATATATATATATATATATATATATATATATATATATATATATAAAGAGAATTTAAATAAAAAGAAATAAATCAGTTTATATTTGGAAATTTATTTTAACATTGATCATTGAAATTTCAGCATATTAAACTTGAGTCGTAACTAAGCTGGTGCCTTATTTAGGATTGTGAAAATGTGAGTTTGTAATCTTGCGGAACACATCAAATATGGAGCCAAGATTGGGAGACTGCATACAACACTACATTCATAAAATAACACACGAAGAACGTTGAAATATATGCAAGAGGAAATTAACCACAACCAACCGATTCAATTTTCACCCAAAGAAGTTACGTTCGTAGCGCAATCCTGTCCGTCATGTAATTACCACACACTGGTATACTAAATTCATACTAACTCTCTGTGAAATCTTCCCGAAAATAATAGCTGAGGGCTACTTTGATGATTACAGCACATGCTTCACGTGGTCAACTTGGTTTACACAAAGAGTGTAACTCCGCAATAATTTTGATAATTAAAATAAATTAGATCGAAAAGCAATTTACAAAAGAAAAACCTCGAACTGGTTACTATCGTCTTACTATTAACCTGACGGGTCAAACAATTGTATAAGCACGTGGTACTGGTCTCACAAAGTACACCCCACGTGGGTTGAACATAAAGAAAAGTTGCTATATTGAAAAATATTGTCAAGACGAGACGTTATAATCTCACGCAAATTCACATTTAAGATTGAGGTTCTTAGAGTTACTGATCAACACGTGGTTCCACTTTACTCACGAAGTAGTGACAAAGCAGCTACTGGAAGATATTCTAAACTTCACACTCGAATTTCACTGCGTTGCAATTTAAGATAACATTAGATATTTTAGAGCTAAACCTGAAATAAAGGTGATTAAATTTTCAGTTAGGCTGAACTTAAGAAATCCATTGTCCTACGGACTTAGCAGACACGCGCTTAGCCGGAGATCTTACCACTGCAGACGCTCGCCGCGGACAGACTGACCTGCGCTCCTACCGAGCGTGCTTCCCAAATACAAACGGAAGTGACCAGAGAGGCAGCTTCCTATACCAACATGACAAGGGATGGACAGGACCATACTAAGCATAGAAACCTCTCTGCTTTTAGAAAGCGTAGCTACCTGTTCCGACGTTGGTCCTACTGTTCTCTAGCAGACAGGCTTGTCTGCTACCATCCAGCATGCAACTACAAATACATTTGCTCATTCATCCTCTGACACAGAAGGTAAGGGGGATGACAGTATTTTATCATATACAGTATATAAAAGAAAGCGGATGTAGGTTCCGTATGAGACTGTGTGACATGAATTACATATAAACTGTGTTTTAAAGTGTAGTAGTGTGACAGATCGTTCTTGTTTATGTGTAAAAGTAACACGTTTCAATGCTCAGTCTCCTCCCAGATAGTCAGAAACACCACAGTAAATTTAGAAGAGGAATTTATGCCGTAAATGACAACAGATTTAAGAAATTAACATGAAAGGAATCCAACAGAAACCTTTCAAGGTACAATAATGTCTCGAGGAATTTGCGAGCTGCCATCAAAAGAAAATTACCTGGACTTTTGGCGTCGACAGTTCTCTTCCTTCATGGGAATGTTCGGCCTCACGCAGCTCGAATATCCCAGGCAGGAAGCTCGGAGAAATCAACTGGGAACAATTCCCGCATCCTCCATATTCACCAGGTGTTGCCCCAAGTGATTTTCGAATGTTCACCCAACTCGTTCATCTTGGAGGTAAGCGTTTCAACGTCGACGACAAAGTCACATCAATAGTGAACAGGTGGTTATGAGCACAAGAAGCGACCTAGTACAACACTGGTTTGGAAAAACATGGCGATTATGTAGAAGAGTAACAGAAGCGTTGTACAAGGTCATTAAATTTATTTAAAGATGATAAATTGTGTGTAATCTATACAAATTATAAAAATGTGTGTACATACTTAGCTATGTATGTTTGTTCCACATGTCCTCCTAAACCACTGGAACGACTTCAACCAAACTTGGAACGAGTGACATTTCTGTCTGGAACGAATCATTGTAAAGTGACAGAGCCACCCACATATTGCAGGGGGCGGGGGGGGGGGGGGTGAAAATACAGTGCAGCTCACGACGTGAGGATACCTATACTTTAGTTAACCAGTATTTGAGAATGAGACTTGCAGAAACTTCCATAGTTTCAAACGTTTACGAAACTTTTTCTCGCTGACGATCGCTACGAAGTGATGAAAGGAAAGACTTTTTTGTCGCTTACTGCAAATCTGCTGTTCATGCAGTAAAGCATGATTTATTAATTTTTATTGGTACGTGATTCATGACACTTTCTGCAGACAGTATTCGCACCTAACAGTGAATGTACCAGAAAAATTGCATCGTTGTACGACACTTAGTTCAGAATATGTGACGTCATAAACACTGAGGTGCGTGAGAAACTGCAGTTTTAATTTACGCCTATTACTTCTTTACTACTATCTGTATCCACAATTTGTTTCGCAGCCAGTAGGCACGTATACCATTGGATACGTCTGCCAAATTACATCATTGTACAGCACATAATTCAGGAGATAGGAAGTCATGAACATTAAACTGCGTGAAAATCGAACTGCAGGGCGAAATTCGCTACACATACACGTAAAGCGTGTGAACAAATACGCGTGGAATATATTAAATATGAGCAAAATATATTCGACATTTGCGTATGCCAACAAAGCCATTGGTAAAAAGCTCAACCTAAATCCCTGGAGTAATTGTAATCACGTTTGGTACACATAATAGTTACAATCTGGGAAGAGCCACCTGCCTCGTACTGGGCTATGAATACGTGGTGAGAGAAGGAGGACGAGGAGGTAGGCAGGGAGGGGGGTGGAGATAGGCAATAGTCGGAGCAGGAGGAGGAGGAGGAGGAGATAGATAAAGATGGACGAGGAAGAAATGGGCACAGAAAGGAAAGAGGGGGAGATTGTAACAGGACATTCACGTCTAGCATTATTTTTCCTCAACAGTAGATATCGATACCAGTATTATTTTTCGAATTTTGGACAGGTCAGTATTATCTCAGCTGCTTGTCTGAAAACTTTCGTATCATTTTATACACAATATTTCATATTTCAAACTAAAATTTATGAATAGAAATACTTTATTTTCAATGTTATAATCGACAAGTACTAGCTCAGAGTGTACAGTTAAAATTCATGTCCATTATAATAGCCCAGATAACTATAACGGCCCGCATCTCGTGGTCGTGCGGTAGCGTTCTCGCTTCCCACGCCCGGGTTCCCGGGTTCGATTCCCGGCGGGGTCAGGGATTTTCTCTGCCTCGTGATGGCTGGTTGTTGTGTGCTGTCCTTAGGTTAGTTAGGTTTAAGTAGTTCTAAGTTCTAGGGGACTTATGACCACAGCAGTTGAGTCCCATAGTGCTCAGAGCCATTTGAACCAGCCAATGATAACGGACATGACATTTCCGGCCGTGAAAGTCTTTATTTTAGTAACAGTTAAATTTTTTTTAGAAACATTTGAAATTAAGAATTATTTGGCACACTTAAAATTTCTATTATTATCATTATTTTTTACGTTATCTAGTACTGTTTACTATGTTTGTTTCTGGATTCATTTATGAAATAATAGCCGAAATTAACAGATACTCGTTTATCAAGAAAAATTGTAAACCCTTTGGAATATGGTTATTACCGCAGAGTGAAGTAGTAGTTACCATGACTCTGATGTGATCGAACGTAATTTTGTATTTTGGGCGAACGCTGTACTTTCGTCTTTGTTAATACAAAAATTCAAAAGACTGTATGTTATACTGAAATGTGACAAAATATATCAACGTAACAACAAAAATTCTGCAGCAAGCATCTTCACATTTATTTAGATCAGTTCAACCACGAGGAACTAAAATGAGACAATTTCACCTTCATGAATCAGACCCCTAGACAAGAAGAACTGGAGCCAAATCTACACGAAAAGCTAATTAAACTAGGAAGTTTATCGTAATCTTCTCTCCTCTCAAATTTTTTATAAAAGACTTTCCTTTTTGTTTACAATAACTGGAATTAGGGAGGAGGGAGGGGGCGGGGGAATTACAAGATGGACAAAGAAACGACAGAAAAGAAGAGAAGAACAGGGGCGGGGGACGAGGACATGGAAGGAGAGAGAGAAAAGGAGAAGATGAAGAGGGAGAGGGGAGGAGGAGGCCGACAAAGAGATGTGGCAGGAGGAGGACAGAGAAAGAGGATGGGGAGGAGATGGATTAGAGGGCAGAGAGGAAATGGTCAGAGGGGGAAGCAGAAAATGGGCAGAGCGAGAGGGAGCAGATTGATAAAGAGAGGGGGAGCAGAAAATGGGCAGAGAGAGATAGTAGGGAGGGGGAAATGGACTAGTGAGACTGGAATAAATAAATACCCGGGCAAGTTTGGGTTTATCAGCTAGTGTCTTTTAGAATAGAGAAACTTACTTATTGGATGCCCCTCATAGGATCGAATTTTCCAGTATATAATTGTCATCCCTAATGCTGCGCAAGTCTACAGATGGGGAAATGGTCACGAGTGAAGAAGTAATTTTCTTCGACGCCAACGCGTCGACGTTCTGCGGTCTTGAAGACGGGTCCCTGGGCCGCAGAGTGATCTCGGAACGTACAGTGCCTGCTACGTCTAACCCGAAACGACCCAGTGGCGCGTTACAGCCCCTGAGGGACAGTTGGGGCAGAGAGAGAGAGAGAGAGAGAGAGAGAGAGACTGTCCTCGGCCCTTCTGGCGGCCGCAGCGGTGGAGTTGGTCGATCAGTACCGGGCGCTCCCCGTAATGAAGCCAAGACGCGGCCGGGGCTCAAGTGGCGGCGCCGCAGCGGCTGATGAGTTAACATTTGTCGGCACTTGTGAGCGGGCTGAGCAATTACCAGCGGGCGACCGCAGGCCGGCGAGCCAGACCCCGCTAATCCCGGCGCGTGTTTGCCCCGCGAATTACCGGACGCAACTCCGCTCCCAGTTTAAGCCCCGCACACGGCCTACCCCGCCCGCCACGGGAGGCAGGCGTGCAGGCAGGCGAATTAAAATTCCAGCGCCGAGCGGCCGCGCGGAAAACTCGGTTACCCCTGCCGCTGCCTCTGTTCCCAACAATAACAAACAAAAACTCTCGCACACGGTCGCACACACCCACACACTCCTCTTTCACTTGCACCTCTCTGCAGCCTTTTCCCACACTTCAATGAAGATGCGTCTCCTGAATGCTGTGCGACCGTTCTGGCACACACAGCATCGAAAACATCGGAATATTGCAGTTTTATCGAAGATGAGGCACGAATCCAGAGGGATAGGGGTGATCATGACCTCCTCCCCACCAAAACGTTTTAGTGAAATCAAATGAAACTACACTACTGGCCATTAAAATTCCTACACCACGAAGATGACGTGCTACAGGAGCGAAATTTAACCGACGGGAAGAAGATGCTGTGATATGCAAATGATTAGCTTTTCAGAGCACTCACACAAGGTTGGCGCCAGTGGCGACATCTACAACGTGCTGAAATGAGGAAAGTTTCCAACCGATTTCTCATACACAAACAGCAGTTCACCGGCGTTGCCTGGTGAAACGTTGTTGTGATGCCTCGTGTAAGGAGGAGAAATGCGTACCATCACGTTTCCGACTCTGATAAAGGTCGCATTGCAGCCTATCGCGATTGTGGTTTATCGTATCGCGTTGGTCGAGATCCAATGACTGTTAGCAGAATATGGAATCGGTGGGTTCAGGAGCGTAAAATGGAACGCCATGCTGGAGCCCAACGGCCTCGTATCACTAGCAGTGGAGATGACAGGCATCTTATCTTCATGGCTCTAACGGATCGTGCAGCCACGTCTCGATCCCTGAGTCAACAGATGGGGACGTTTGCAAGACAACAACCATCCGCACGAACAGTTCGACGACGTTTGCAGCAGCATGGACTATCAGCTCGGAGACCATGTCTGCAGTTACCCTTGACGCTGCATCATAGATAGGAGCTCCTACGATGGTGTACTCAACGACGAACCTGGGTGCACGAATGGCAAAACGTCTTTTTTTTCGGATGAATCCAGGTTCTGTTTACAGCATCATGACGATCGCATCCGTGTTTGGCGACATCGCGGTGAACGCACATTGGAAGCGTGTATTCGTCATCGCCATACTGGCGTATCACCAGGCGTGATGGTATGGGGTACCATTGGTTACACGTCCCGGTCACCTTTTGTTCGCATTGACGGCACTTTGAACAGTGGACGTTACATTTCAGATGTGTTGCGACCCGTGGCTCTACCCTTCATTCGATGCCTGCGAAACCCTACATTTCAGCAGGATAATGCACGACCGCATGTTGCAGGTCCTGTACTGGCCTTTCTGGACACAGAAAATGTTCGACTGCTGCCCTGGCCAGCACATTCTCCAGTTCTCTCACCAACTGAAAACGTCTGGTCAATGGTGGCCGAGCAACTGGCTCGTCACAATACGCCCGTCACTACTCTTGATGAACTGTGGTTAAAAAATGGTTCAAATGGCTCGGAGCACTATACGACTTAACTTCTGAGGTCATCAGTTGCCCAGAACTTAGAAAAACCTAACTAAGCTAAGGTCATCACACACATCCATGCCCGAGGCAGGATTCGAACCTGCGGCCGTAGCGGTCGCTCGGACTGTAGCGCCTAGAACCGCACGGTCACTCCGGCCGGCAACTGCATGGGCAGCTGTACCTGTACACGCCATCCAAGCTCTGTTTGACTCAATGCCAAGGCGTATCAAGGCCGTTATTACGGCCAGAGGTGGTTGTTCTGGGTACTGATTTCTCAGGATCTATGCACCCAAGTTGCGTGAAACTGTAATCACATGTCAGTTCTAGTATAATATATTTGTCCAATGAATACCCGTTTATCATCTACATTTCTTCGTGGTGTAGCAGGGCCAGTAGTGTATATGGTTCCTCAGAGGTTTTCAAGTCTCGAACATCTGTAATGTACGTATGTAGACTGATGCCACGACCGAAAATTTATATCGAAGCTGGTTTGCAGCTGATTGGGTAGATGTGCTAACCACTACGCCGCCGTGGCCCAGATGAGACAGGTACGTTTTCTGTCAGATGCTTCTCAGCTTATTTTTATCAGCGCTTATTCTTACACTCTTAATTTTCTCACCCGTACGTTTGCAGGTTTCTTTCTTTTGTGGGTGACTCTGATGATGATCGTAATGATAGAAAGTTGTAATTAAATTAAATAAAGACGTCTGCGATCACAGACTGCTTTAGTTTTTAAGAGCATTAGGAATATTTTCGGGGCAGTATACATTCCCTTCGACGAAGTAGCAACTCCTTTATTCCGCAAAGTACAATAGAAGCTGTTCCCGCTATTGCGCATGTTGCAAGTAACTCAATATTGTTGAAAATACAAGCATCGCTTGTGGCCTACAGTTTATTCTCTCAAAACGAAAGCTGAGCGCATAAGAGAGACTTTAAGTTTTACCTAGTCTCATTATGGAATCACGACCCGCAACGTGATACTTTAACATCTTAGATTTTAACAAACAAAGGGTTTTCAATGATTAGCTCAGTTTCCGGTTTCCTTTTGTTTCGTAAATAAAGCTTGTATCCCCGCCATCATGAAGTGTATTTCCAGAATAATGGCAAAAGAAAAAGGGAAGCGTCTGGTGCAGCAGTATTACAGCAGCTACGTATTACGCGAGGTTAGCGAGTGCTATTGTTATCAGAGGGACGCCAGTAACTCCCCCGCCCCAGATTCTTTTGTACACGGTTTCTACTTGTGATCCTTGCCTTACAAATTAAACATTCATCATAAGATTATACCCCGTAACGAATCGATTATGACAGCATTTAATTTTTTTAATTTGATCAATAACTGTAAGAAATATTGAAAATCTAATTTTTGTTGCCCCTGAAATCCAGTAGATAGCCAACGTGCAACTTAAACTGGGGAGAGTTTTAGCCGCTTGGTACGAGTAATATACACTGTGCAACACACAGTTAAAGGGTTACCTTTTCGAAACCCCGTAGTTGTTTCCCATTGACACGCAGAACTTTGAAATTTGGCTCAAAGGTGCCTACAACGTTCCTCTATAATGGCACAAAAGTATGGCGGCGAGCACGACACAAAGCCAGAGCTCAGAATTTCAGGTGAGGTGTGACGGTGGTTAATGACGTCACATTGGCACCAAATATCACCACAACTCGGCCCAGCGCCACCGCGGACTCTCCCACGATAGGAAGGTCGCCACACTTTTTCTTACCCACATTCCACCCCTTCTTTCGACATCTCTGTGACCGCGTCAGTCACCTGATGTTCGAAATTCTGAAAAAAACTAGGGGTAAGCTATAGGGAGAGACGGGTCATACACAATATGTACAACTAGAACGATTAAAAAGGGTGTAAGGCAGGAATGTAGCCTTTCGCGCCTACTGTTCAATCTGTACATTGAGGAAGCAATAATGGAAGTAAAAGAAAGGTTCAGTAGTGGAATTAAAATTAAAGGTGAAAGGATGTCAATGATACGATTCGCTGATGACATTGCTATCCTGAGTGAAAGTGAAGAAGAACCGCGACGGCCAGCGGTGAAGCCGTACGATATTCTTATGGGTCGCCGACGAAAACATTTCAGGCACACAGCCACTCGATATCAACACGAAAAGGCCTCATGGGTGGCATAAAGAGCCAAAATGAAACAATCCCTTGCCTTGGGTCGTTGATACCCACACATTCTGCAATCGAAAACGACAATTCACAGTGCGATGAGCGATAGGATAACATTCTTGACCACGTTTGACACTCACCAGACGATTCAAACCTTCTCTAAGAACATCGTGGGTCTGCAGCCCCACTGAACTCGATCGAATGTAGCGTGACCGCAGTTTTGTGTTGTGATGTAAGGGGTGAAATCACTCGGGACCGTTCAAAACCATTCGACTAAGTACCTGCATATGGGTTTCAGGTTTTTATTCCCCATTTCCGTTCGATGCTGAGGTGCTACTCCAAAACATGGAGAGCTGCGGCAATTCTTTTCGTGAGGAGACAGTGAGAAGTTGGATCGAGGAGGGAGGCCTGCCAGGGTAATCTATGATCTGCTGTGCCACGGTGACTTAGCGGCTAACGCACCTGCCTAGTAAGCAGAAGACCCGGCTTCAATTCCCGGCCTTAATAAAAGTTTTCATTCGGCCCTTCCGTCTGTGTACATAAAATTCGCAGCTATCCATGATCACGCCACATGAGGGCACGAAAGGGGGGGGGGCTAAATAAGAATAAACCTACTTTGCTGCTTCAGATCACGTTGAAATTTCGTCGAATGGTTTTTAAAGGTCCGTGGTGGTTTCGCCCTGTGCTCCAGAGCAAAGATTTCAGTGACACTACACTCCAAAGGGGTGTGATTACCTTCAACGGAGTTTGATGCCCAAGATGTCCTTAGAGAAGGGTTGAGGTATTCAGGTGGTACCAGAATGTAGTCCTGTTGCTGTCAGTATTTCGACCGCGAAGTGTGTGGGAATCAATGCCCGAAGAGAAGAGGTACGAGGGGCGGTTGAAAAGTCCGTACAAAGTCCGAGAGATGGCACCACCGGCGCATATCGAGGTCATGTTTAGTTAGTAGCATCTTTGGAAATAAAGCACACCAAGTTTCAGGAAGATTGGTCTATTTCTTTGTGCTTGGCATTCGTGTGAATCAAGGAAGTCGAGTGATTGTCAAAAAATGGAAGAAAAAGAATTTCGTGTGTTGATTAAATATTACTTTATGAAAGGCAAAACGCCTCAGGAGACTAAAGAGAAGCTTGATAAACATTATGGTGATTCTGTACCTTCGATTAGAAGTTAATAAGTGGTTTCAAAATTTTCGAAGTGGCCGTATGGGCACAAGTGATGCTGAACGTTCTGTATGCCCTGTGGAGGTTACGACTCCAGAAATCATTGATAAAATCCATGATGTGATGATGGATGACAGAAGAATTAAGGTGCATGAGATTGCTAGTGCTGTGGGCATCTCGTATGGACGGGTAAATAATATTTTGCATAAACATTTGGACATGAGAAAGCTATCCGCAAGATGGGTTCCGTGATTGCCGACGCTTGACCGAAAACGGTATCGTGTGCAGTGTTGCAAGGATGGTTTGCAGCTGTTCAGGAAGAAACCGCAGGACTGTAACGTCGTTTCGTCACTGTGGATGAAACAGGGATACATTACTATAATACTGAGTCCAAACAACAATCTAAACAGTGGGTTACCAAGGGAGAATCTGCACTAAAAAAGGCGAAGACCATTCCTTCGGCCGGAAAGTTTATGACGACTGTCTTTAGGGATTCGCAACGGATAATCCCCATCGACTATCTGGAAAAGGGTAAAACTATTACAGGTGCATATTATTCATCGTTACTGGACCGTTTGAAAACCGAGCTGGAAGAAAAACGCCGGTGATTGGACCGCAAAAATAGTCCTTTTCCATCACGACAATGCACCAGCACACACTTCAGCAGTTGTGGTCGCAATGTTAATGGAAATACGATTCCAACTCGTTTCACATCCCCCCTATTCTCCAGACTTGGCTCCTTCGGACTACTATTTGTTCCGCAATTTGAAGAAATGGCTGACGGGACAAAGATTTTATTCAAACAAGGAGGGTGATTGCAGCACCTAATAGTTATTTTGCAGAGTTGGACAATTTCTATTATTCGGAAGGGCCCAACAAATTAGAACACTGTCGGACGAAGTGTATAACTCCAATAGGAGACTATGTCGAAAAATAAAAAAGGTTTACCTCAAACACGTAAGTAGTTTTTATTTTGCACGGATTTTTCAAACGCCCCTCGTAGTTTCACTGATACCCTTTCTGCCACCCGCTGAGACTTTTCGTGTCGACAGTGAGCGACAGTGTGAAATGTGTTCCCCTGCCACCCTTAAGAAAATCGCGTGATTTCAACGATGGGCTCCGCAGTTCTGACCACCACCGCAGAGGCGTCAAAAAAAGGGGTGAAAGATGGACAGGAGGGGCTGTACCGCCCTTCCCATCGTATGCTACATCCTCAATGGCGCTGGGCAGAATGAGTGTGATGTTTGGTGCCAATGTGACATCATTAACCCACCTTACAGCTCACATGAACTTCTGAGCTTTTACACCACTGCCAAGGAAAGTTGTACACCACTCAGCCACATTTCAACGTCCGGTCTCGCAATAGGAAGCAACTACAGGGTTCTGAAGAAGTGACTCTTTAACAGTGTTGCGCACTGTAGCTTCCTCTAAACGGTAACTCACTGACTGATGTCACGGAGATGCAACAGTAGGAGGCAGCTACAGTTGACGGAGAGCGAAATGCACCAATATTATCTGTTATACTGCAATGAGCGACAGAAAATGACGAACTGTATACCTCTGTTTGTGAGCCAAACTGTTTTACGCTACTGGCCATTAAAATTGCTACACCAAGAAGAAATGCAGATGATAAACGGGTATTCATTGGACAAATATATTATACTAGAACTGACATGTGATTACATTTTCACGCACTTTGGGTACATAGATCCTGAGAAATCAGTACCCAGAACAACCACCTCTGGCCGTAATAACGGCCTTGATACGTCTGGGCATTGAGTCAAACAGAGCTTGGATGGTGTGTACAGGTACAGCTGCCCATGCATCTTCAACATGATACCACACTTCATCAAGAGTAGTGACTGGCGTATTGTGACGAGCCAGTTGCTCGGCCACCATTGACCAGACATTTTCAATTGGTGAGAGATCTGGAGAATGTGATGGTCAGGGCAGCAGTCGAACATTTGCTGTATCCAGAAAGGCCCGTACAGGACCTGCAACATGCAGTCGTGCATTACCCTGCTGAAATTTTCGCAGGCATCGAATGAAGGGTAGAGCAACGAGTCGCAACACTTCTGAAATGTAACGTCCACTGTTCAAAGTGCCGTCAATGCGAACAAGATGTGACCGAGAAGTGTAACCAATGGCACCCCATGCCATCACGCCGGGCGATACGCCAGTATGGCGATGACGAATACACGCTTCCAATGTGCGTTCACCGCGATGTCGCCAAACACGGATGCGACCATCATGATGCTGTAAACAGAACCTGGATTCATCCGAAAAAATGACGTTTTGCCGTTCGTGCACCCAGGTTCGTCGTTGAGCACACCATCGCAGGCGCTCCTGTCTGTGATGCAGTGTCAAGGGTAACCGCAGACATGGTCTCCGAGCTGATAGTCCATGCTGCTGCAAACGTCGTCGAACTCTTCGTGCAGATGGTTGTTGTCTTGCAAACGTCCCCATCTTTTGACTCAGGGATCGAAACGTGGCTGCACGATCCGTTACAGCCATGAAGATAAGATGCCTGTCATCTCCACTGCTAGTGATACGAGGCCGTTGGGATCCAGCATGGCGTTCCATTTTACGCTCCTGAACCCACCGATTCCATATTCTGCTAACAGTCATTGGATCTCGACCAACGCGATACGATAAACCGCAATCGCGATAGGCTGCAATGCGACCTTTATCAGAGTCGGAAACGTGATGGTACGCATTTCTCCTCCTTACACGAGGCATCACAACAACGTTTCACCAGGCAACGCCGGTGAACTGCTGTTTGTGTATGAGAAATCGGTTGGAAACTTTCCTCATTTCAGCACGTTGTAGATGTCGCCACTGGCGCCAACCTTGTGTGAGTGCTCTGAAAAGCTAATCATTTGCATATCACAGCATCTTCTTCCCGTCGGTTAAATTTCGCTTCTGTAGCACGTCATCTTCGTGGTGTAGCAATTTTAATGGCCAGTAGTGTATTTCATGGTCCCTACGCCGGGTTTACGCTGGTAAACAGGTTGTCTAAGTATAGGTTTCTCGTGATCTACTTCGAAGCACCCCCCTCCCCCCCCCCCTCTCTAAGTATCCCGTACATTTATCTTCAGTTTCTTATAATCTGTACCTCTTCCAACATTACAGGATGGGGCAAATAAGTGGCCCGGACATGTCGATACGGTAGGGTGTGAATGTATGCACATAACTATAGCAATGCTGTTACTTCTAACAGATAGAGCAACTGCCCATACAGCCGGCCGAACCTCGGAGCACATTTACACAATCCTCGCGCCTGACACAGTTGTTAGCAGAGGTCAGACTGGTCGCGGCCCTAGATGGCTACCCAGCTCATCTTATCTGTCAGTGCGCGATTACTTTGTGTGGGGAGCCTTCAAGACTAAGGTGTACCGCAACGGCCCCCGTAGTCTTCAAGAACTGCAGCAAAAAATTTCAGATGAGACTGCAGAAATTCCAACAATCCAGCTTCGGTCCACCTTCAGTAACTTGCTGATCTGGATCCAGAAGTGCCAAGAGATGAATTGTGGTCACTTACAACATACGCTGTAGTCAGGTTAGTACTGTGTGCCCATGCCTCTGCTTTTTTTGTACCCTGGAACTCTGTTCTCCGGGCCACTTTTATTTGCCCCGCGCCTCTGAATTCGTTGGATGCTTCGTTGACTGTCTGCTTCCATGCCTCCCTGACAAACACTCCCGACATTGGAACAGTAACATCGCTCGCACTGGCGTCTTTCATGCGCTTTAGTTTACAGAAGCTTTGCACCTTCCCACAGTCCCTCCAGCAAATGTAAGTCTTCCACTTTCCTTCCCTGAACGAGGTGCGAAGTGCTCGAGATGAATCACCATTAATCTTGTAACAGGACACTGTGGGGTTATCACCACAGTGCCATGCTGCCAGGCAGTACTTCTATGACCTCGTGAGGTGAGTGGTATGCTTTAGAGATCACCCTCCGTGAATACATCCCAGAACTGCGAATCACAGTTTTGTAAGAGTCAGAACATCTTCAGACCTGTTTATTAGTCGCGAACGATGGCAGTTTACTTATAGTGGAAAGTGGTTTACCTACTTGTGGGGAAACGCAAACGCCTAAAATATCAGTCCATCGACTTCACCCCTTAACAACTCCCGTTCGATACCAGCAGAGGAGGTGCGTGGGATGGTGTATGTTCATCTACATTAGTACTCCCAATACTGCCGTACTGTGAGGGCTGGAGAGAGGATAATGTTAATGGAACAAATGTCAGTTGGGCATGCGGGGCGAGCAGTAGCGGGCAGTAACATCGGAATTCTGACAATTGTGCTGTGCGGCCGTCGCATCGCGTACTTGGCGCGTGGAATGCGAGGTGACAAATTGAAGTTCGTGGCGTGCCTTGCTGCTGCTGGTCATCTGCCGTACGCTGTCCTGTTAACGAGGTATGCACCGTGTTGCAAGCGCCACTTGTCGCTCAGTTTGCGTTATTCAGTTTCCACCTGAAATATTTACTCTAGCCTACATTGGTTCATTACTACTGCTCAACCACGATATTATTCCACTTGGCTGTTATCGGAAATACGCGATGGCATCACAGTTAAGCATAGTGGTTAAGCATCCACTTAAGCGTAGTAGTGACGCATACCATTGTCAGTGATTCCAGGTCAATTTCAGGAAGCGTTTCGAATATTTCCCATACCGATTTGAATAGTCGACGTTTTCCCAATCGCCGACATCGAGTGGTGTTTTACAAATAGGTACTAGCTAGTTTTATGGCTCTGGCTTGAAATCCCGGTTAGCTCCGCGTAGCAGAGGTTTGGGGGGTGTGACGTCTGGGGGGTAAAGGAGTTACTGACCTCCTGAAGGCTCACATCTAAGGATGTCCTTTTAACCCCTTCATCATTTTCACGTTCTACTTCTCACAACGAAAGGGAATTAACAATCGCTGAACTTCCACTGTCGAGTTCCTGTCTCAGTATATCTTTGTTACACACTGGTGTTTAATTTATTTTAACGTTCTGACGGTGGTGAGGTTAAGGTACGTTATTATGAAGTATCTTTTTGTGAGTTTATTGTAAGCAAAAATTTGAATTATGAGCTTAGGTTGAAGTAACTTGGTACCCCCAGAACTGAACTAAGCATCAATCAAGAGCGAAAACAGTACAAATCAAGGGGACTGTTTATACGTAATTTAAACGAAGTAGTGTACATGTATGATAATGTGTTCAGCCAAACCTTCCGTCCAGAACCGCGCGACTGCTACGGTGGCAGGTTCGAATCCTGCCTCGGACATGGATGTGTGTGATGTCCTTGGGTTAGTTAGGTTTAAGTAGTTCTAAGTTCTAGGGGACTGATGACCTCAGATGTTAAGTCCCATAGTGCTCAGAGTCATTTGAACCACTTTTTTGTTCAGCCAGAGACTATACATTTCCATCAATTTCGCACAACAAACCACGCAAAAAATTAGTCGTTTTCAAGAGATCTTTAATTTGGTGTATCACTTAACTTGCGTATTGTCGTAACACGCACGTATAAATACGAAAACCATCAAATACAATAAGGGGCGATACGCACATACACAGATGGCCATTTTATCGCGTATGCAAGATATAAAAGACAGTGCATTGGTGGAGCTGTCATTTGTACTCTGGTGATTCATGTGAAAAGGCTTCCGACATGGTTGTGGCCGCACGACGGAAATTAACAGATTGTGGACGCAGAATTGTAGTTGGAGCTAGAGCCATGGAACATTCCATCTCGGAAACCCGTTGGGAATTCAAGAATGTGCCGAGAATACCAGATTACAGGCATTACCTCTCACCACCGACTGCACAGTACCCGACGCTCTTCACTTGACTACCGAGAGCAGCGGCGTTTGCATAGAGTTGTCAGTGCTGACAGACAAGCAACACTGTGAAATAACAGCAGGTATCAACGTGGTACGTGCGACGAACGTATCCGTCAGAACAGTGCGGTGAAATGTAGCTTTATGGGCTACGGCAGTAGGCGACAGATAGACTCGAAAAGCGTCGCCTGCTGAGGTGAGTCCCGATTTCAGTTGGTAAGAGGTGATAGCAGTGTTCGAGTGTGGCGCAGACTCTACGAAGCCATACACCCACGTTGTCAACAACGTGCCATAATGGTGTGGGCTGTGTTTACATAGAATGAACTGGGTCCTCTGGTCCAACTGAAGCGGTCATTGACTGGAAATGATTACGTTCGGCTACTTGGACACCATTGGCAGCCATTCATGGACTTCATGTACCCAAAAATCGATGGAAGTTTTATGGATGAAAACGCGCCATATCACTGGGCCTCTTTTGTCGCCGTTGATTTTAAGAACATTCTGGACAATTCGAGCGAATGATTTGGTCGCCCAGATCGCCCGACGTGAAACCCACTGAACGTTTATGAGACGTAATCGAGAGGTCAGTTCGTGTAACACTTTCGTAATTATGGACTGGTATGTAGGCAGTAAGGCTCATAATTTCTGTAGGGGACTTCCAACGACTTGTCAAGACCATGCCACGTCGAGTTACAGCACTACGCCTTGCAAAAAGAGATCCGACACGATATTAAAGGTAGCCCATGACCTTTGTCACCTCAGTGAACAGCATGTTAGCTTCACATGTGGATTGCTCAATTTACTTCTTTCAGACAATCACAGCGTAGAGCTATTTCATCGCGTGAGAATGTACGCTCCGTGGACTGAACACACAGGAAAAACTTTAAATGTATCATGTTCAGAAATGAGAACACGATAAACATTAAGCATGCAGCGAAGCTAATGAACGCCACATCGAAGGTCTCTCTAAATCTCATCATTTAACATGCAACTTTTGAGTTAGCTTTTAGTGTTACTTACAAGGACAGGTCTCTTGGGGTGGGCGAGTGATCGACGGAAAAAAAAAGTAATTACGTGTGATGCTCTAGAGCTTAAAAAATAGTAGCTTTACACAGACTATTGATGCAGCGTAATTGGTTAAGGTAGTTTCCTCATATGCGGAATGTTGCGAGTTCAGATTTTTTAGGTGCTCTGAAATTTTTAAATCTTTATAGAAATGCATTTGATCATTATTTTTATTAATTTTTTTATTCACTTAATTGGTTTAAATGTAACCATTTTATTTCACTTCATGTAAATCATCGTTTTCACTTTATGCTTTTCTCTCAGTATTTCTTACTTTCATGCTATTTCCATTTGATATCTATGAGCATGTGAATTTAATTATTTGTATTTACCTATCATAATATTAAAAACACCAGGAAACTACGATCAAAAGACGAAATAATCTATTTATACTTATTATACAGTGGAGGCTGTATACATGGAAGAAGCCTGGAGATACTGACAGGTTTCAGATAGATTATATAATGGTAAGACAGAGATTTAGGAACCAGGTTTTAAATTGTAAGACATTTCCTGGGGCAGATGTGGATTCTGACCACAATCTATTGGTTATGAACTGCAGATTGAAACTGAAGAAACTGCAAAAAGGTGGGAATTTAAGGAGATGGGACCTGGATAAACTGAAAGAACCAGAGGTTGTAGAGAGTTTCAGGAAGAGCATAAGGGACCAATTGACAGGAATGGGGGAAAGAAATACAGTAGAAGAAGAATGGGTAGCTCTGAGGGATGAAGTGGTGAAGGCAGCAGACGATCAGGTAGGTAAAAAGACGAGGGCTAATAGAAATCCTTGGGTAACACAAGAAATATTGAATTTAATTGATGAAAGGAGAAAATATAAAAATGCAGTAAATGAAGCAGGCAAAAAGGAATACAAACGTCTCAAAAATGAAATCGACAGGAAGTGCAAAATGGCTAAGCAGGGATGGCTAGAGGACAAATGTAAGGATGTAGAGGCTTGTCTCACTAGGGGTAAGATAGATACTGCCTACAGGAAAATTAAAGAGACCTTTGGAGAGAAGAGAACCACTTGTATGAATATCAAGAGCTCAGATGGCAACCCAGTTCTAAGCAAAGAAGGGAAGGCAGAAAGGTGGAAGGAGTATATAGGGGGTTTATACAAGGGCGATGTACTTGAGGACAATATTATGGAAATGGAAGAGGATGTAGATGAAGACGAAATGGGAGATAAGATACTGCGTGAAGAGTTTGACAGAGCACTGAAAGACCTGAGTCGAAACAAGGCCCCGGGAGTAGACAACATTCCATTAGAACTACTGATAGCCTCGGGAGAGCCAGTCATGACAAAACTCTACCATCTGGTGACCACGATGTATGAGACAGGCGAAATACCCTCAGACTTCAAGAAGAATATAATAATTCCAATCCCAAAGAAAGCAGGTGTTGACAGATGTGAAAATTACCGAACTATCAGTTTAATAAGTCACAGCTGCAAAATACTAACGCGAATTCTTTACAGACGAATGGAAAAACTGGTAGAAGCCGACCTAGGGGAAGATCAGTTTGGATTCCGTAGAAATGTTGGAACACGTGAGGCAATACTGACCTTACGACTTATCTTGGAAGAAAGATTAAGAAAAGGCAAACCTACGTTTCTAGCATTTGTAGACTTAGAGTAAGCTTTTGACAATGTTAACTGGAATACTCTCTTTCAAATTCTGAAGGTGGCAGGGGTACAATACAGGGAGCGAAAGGCTATTTACAATTTGTACAGAAACCAGATGGCAGTTATAAGAGTCGAGGGGCATGAAAGGGAAGCAGTGGTTGGGAAAGGAGTGAGACAGGGTTGTAGCCCCTCCCCGATGTTATTCAATCTGTATATTGAGCAAGCAGTAAAGGAAACAAAAGAAAAATTCGGAGTAGGTATTAAAATTCATGGAGAAGAAGTAAAAACTTTGAGGTTCGCCGATGACATTGTAATTCTGTCAGAGACAGCAAAGGACTTGGAAGAGCAGTTGAACGGAATGGATGGTGTCTTGAAGGGAGGATATAAGATGAACATCAACAAAAGCAAAACAAGGATAATGTAATGTGGTCGAATTAAGTCGGGTGATGCTGAGGGAATTAGATTAGGAAATGAGACACTTAAAGTAGTAAAGGAGTTTTGCTATTTAGGGAGTAAAATAACCGATGATGGTCGAAGTAGAGAGGATATAAAATGTAGACTGGCAATGGCAAGGAAAGCGTTTCTCAAGAAGAGAAATTTGTTAACATCGAGTATAGATTTAGGTGTCAGGAAGTCGTTTCTGAAAGTATTTGTATGGAGTGTAGCCATGTATGGAAGTGAGACATGGACGATAACTAGTTTGGACAAGAAGAGAATAGAATCTTTCGAAATGTGGTGCTACAGAAGAATGCTGAAGATAAGGTGGGTAGATCACGTAACTAATGAGGAGGTATTGAATAGGATTGGGGAGAAGAGAAGTTTGTGGCACAACTTGACTAGAAGAAGGGATCGGTTGGTAGGACATGTTTTGAGGCATCAAGGGATCACAAATTTAGCATTGGAGGGCAGCGTGGAGGGTAAAAATCGTAGAGGGAGACCAAGAGATGAATACACTAAGCAGATTCAGAAGGATGTAGGTTGCAGTAGGTACTGGGAGATGAAGAAGCTTGCACAGGATAGAGTAGCATGGAGAGCTGCATCAAACCAGTCTCAGGACTGAAGACCACAACAACAACATACAGTGGTGTCAAAAATGTAATATTAGTAACAACATGTAAATTTCTTTTGGATGGTGATCGTCGTAGAAATGTTTAAGACATAAAATCTTGTTGGCGGAGTAGGGAGGAGGAGTAGTGTTTACCGTCCGTCAATAACGAGGTCATTAGAGACGGAGTACAACTTCGGATTAGGAAGGATGGGGACGGAAAAAATGGTTCTAATGGCTCTGAGCACTATGGGACTTAACATATCAGGTCATCAGTCCCCTAGAACTTAGAACTACTTAAACCTAAGTAACCTAAGGATATCACACACATCCATGCCCGAGGCAGGATTCGAACCTGCGACCTTAGCGGTCGCGCGGTTCCAGACTGTAGCGCCTAGAACCGCTCGGCCACTCCGGCCGGCTGGGGACGGAAATCGCGGTGCCCTTTCACAGGAACCATCCCGGCATTTGAGTGAGGTGATTTGGGGAAATCACGAAAACCTAAATCAGGACGGCCGGACGCGGGTTTGAACCGCCGTCCTCCCGAATGCGAGTCCAGTGAACTCTCGATGCACTGTACGAAAAATAGCGCAGAATATAAGATTTAAATGGGAGAACGTATTGCCAGTGAAACGAAAGAAGCTCGTACGAGTAAAGAGAAATTCAAGGAAATGAGGAACCGAAATAACAAATGCAGTAACATGTAAGGAAATATAAGATGATGAAACGGAAGAAAATAAATCGAAGTTAATACTCAATAATAATTAATATGGCATGAACAAAATTGAAAAATGAGACCAAAATGTGAAATTAATATGATGATTAATTATGTGAATAAATATTAGAAAAAATACGTTGAAACTAATTAATGGTATGAAATATTGATAAAAATTGTTTCAGTATAGATTAAAAAATAAAAAAGTGTTAAGCAGCTGACAAAATTCGAAGCCACAAACTTTTGCATGCGGTGACTGCACATTATCCTTTATGCTACGCTGTCAAGCTGTGTAAGGCTACTATTCTTAATGGCCTAGAGCACCATACGAAAGTACGAAATTTTTTCGCCGATTAATGGCAAACAAAGGTCTACCAGGTCTGCATTGTTTCAAAAAGTCAGTCCGACTTCTCGGGACCTTTCCTTGTTAGATGGAGTCTGTAAACTTTTTAGACATCTCTGGCACCATAATTCCGATCGGTAAAAATCGCAGTTTTACCCAGTACGCAGTAGCGCCTGATGTACAGGAAGCCCGAAGCACTGTTCGAAGCGAGGTAGGCTTGAGGCTACCTACCCCTACGGCTGCTGACGACCCCTCTCCCCCTCCATCCCTCCCTCCCCCTCCCCCAACCACCACCACCCGCACCCCAGAAGACGGCGGCGCCATTTCGGGTGCGGGCGGCGGCCGCACTCTGACGTCCAGGTCTCCAGGGCGTCCTAACTGCCCCCTGGGGAACCCCACCCCCACCTCGGCCCTCACTGTGTGCCACGCCTGCGTGCCCACCACCACCACACTACCGCCACGGCGCGGTCCCACGAGCGGCGTGGGTTCTCAAGACCGCTCTGGCCGGTTACCTCCTATAATCGAAAATCTCTCCGGTTTCTTCATTCCTCCATCAGTTTCATCCAGTCCACAGCACCGTCCTTAGGCTGCAGTACTATTGGTTGTCCTCGATGGTGTTTCGTCCTTAGGCTGCAGTACTATTCGTTGTTCTCGATGGTGTTCTTTTCAGAGTAAATCCGTTTAGTTAGCTTAATACACCTTCAAAAATTACAGGACTTGTTTAAAAAATATTGTTTATCCGCTTATGTCAATATTACCTTCATTAGATATTACATTTTTACGCCTGCCGTTTCTTCGACCCTTACACTCCTAGATTCCGATCGCTGGGATAGCTTTCTAGCTTCCTCAGCGACGGTATTTAACCTCATCTCTGCTTGTAAATTGACACTCGTATAAAGTACCCTCCCCCTTTTCTCTACCTGAAAAACGTCACATTTGGCCATATTTAGCGACTATGGCTTCTGGGACACCATAAAAATATTGTCTTCAGCCGAAAGCTCACGAACAAGTAGTGAAGTGTGGGCAGCTGCATTATCGTGGTACAAACGTCATGAACACAAACCCGGATTTTTTTTTCTGGACTGCTTCACTCAAACCGCGTTGAATTTTTAAATAGTAGGGAGGAATGTCGTTCCTGAAAGACAGTTTTTTTTTTTTCATCAGTCTTCTGATTGGTTTGATACGGCCCGCCACGATTTCCTCTCCTATGCTAACCTCTTCATCTCAGAGTAGCACTTGCAATCTACGTCCTCAATTATTTGCTGGATGTATTCCAATCTCTGTCTTCCTCTACTGTGTTTGCCCTCTACAGCTCCCTCTAGTTCCGTGGAAGTCATTCCCCCGTGTATTAACAGAAGTCCTATCATCCTGTTCCTTCTCCTTATCAGTGTTTGCCACATATTCCTTTCCTCTCCGATTCTGCGTAGAACGTCCTCATTCCTTACCTTATCAGTCCACCTAATTTTCAACTTTCGTCTGTAGCACACCATCTCAAATGCTTCGATTCTCTTCTGTTCCGGTTTTCCCACAGTCCACAGTTTCACTACCAGACAGTGCTGTACTCCAAACGTACATTCTCAGAAATTTCTTCCTCAAATTAAGGCCGATATTTTAGTAGACTTCTCTTGGCCAGGAATCCCCTTTTTGCTATTGCTAATCTGCTTTTGACGTCCTCCTTGCTCCGACCGTCATTGGTTATTTTACTGCCTGGGTAGCAGTATTCCTTAACTTCATCTGCTTCGTGACCATCAATCCTGATGTTCTCATTACTACTACTTCTCGTTATCTTCGTCTTTCTTCGACTTACTGTCAATCCATACTCTGTACTGATTAGACTGTTCATTCCAACCAGCAGATCACGTAATTCTTCTTCACTTTCACTCAGGATAGCAATGTCATCAGCGAATCGTATCATTGACATCCTTTCACCTTGAATTTTAATTTCACTCCTGAACCTTGCTTTTACTTCCATCAATGCTTCCTCAATGTACAGAGTGAACAGTATGGACGAAAGGCTACATTCCTGCCTTACGCACTTTTTAATCCAAGCACTTTGTTCTTGTTCTACATATTGTGCATGACCCGGCTCTCCCTAAAACTTACTCTCACTTTTTTCAGAATTTCGAACATTTTGCGCCATTTTACATTGTCGAACGCTTTTTCCAGGTCGAAAAATCATAGGAACGTGTCTTGATTTTTCTTTAGTCTTGTTTCCATTATTAACTGTAATGTTAGAATTCCCTCTCTTGTACCTTTACCTTTCCTAAAACCAAACTGATCGTCATCTAGAGCATCCTTAATTTTCTTTTCCAGTCTTCTGTATGTTATTCTTGTAAGCAACTCGGATGCATGAGCTGTTAAGCTGATTCTGGGATAATTTGCGCACTTGTCAGCTCTTGCAGTCTTCGGAATTGTGTGGATGGTGCTTTTCCGAAAGTCAGATGGTATGTCGCCAGACTCATACATTCTACACACCAACGTAAATAGTAGTTTTGTTGCCACTTCCCCCAATGATTTTAGAAATTCTGATAGAATGTTATTTACCCATTCTGCCGTATTTGATCGTAAGTCCTCCAAAGCTCTTTTCAATTCTGATCCTAATACTGGATCTCCTATCTCTTCTAAATCGACACCTGTTTCTTCTTCTATCACATTAGACAATTCTTCCCCCTCATAGAGGCTTTCAATGTATTCTTTACATCTACCCGCTCTCTCCTTTGCATTTAACAGTGGAATTCCCGTTCCACTCACAATGTTATCACCATTGCTTTTAATGTCACCGAAGGTTGTTTTCACTTTCCTGTATGCTGAGTCTGTCCTTCCGACCATCCTTTTCTTTCCGATGTCTTCACATTTTTCCTGCAGCCATTTCGTGTTAGCTTCCCTACACTTCCGATTTATTTCATTCCTCATCGATTTGTATTTTTGTATTCCTGAGTTTCCCGGAACGGTTTTGTACTTCCTCGCTTCATCGATCAATTGAAGTATTTCTTCTGTTACTCATGGTTTCTTCGCAGTTACCTTCTTTGTACGTATGTTTTCCTTCCCAAATTCTGTGATGGCCCTTTTTAGAGATGTCCATTCTTCTTCAACTGTGCTGCCCACTGAGCTATTCCTTATTGCTGTATCTATAGCCTTAGAGAACTTCAACCTTATCTTCCATTGCTTAGTACTTCCGTATCCCACTTCATTGCGTATTGATTCTTCCTGACGAAAGTCTTAAACTTCAGCCTACTCTTCATCACTACTATATTGTGATCTGAGTCTATATTTGCTCCTGGGTAAGCCTTACATTCCAGTATCTGATTGCGGAATCTCTTTCTAACAATGATGTAATCTAACTGAAATCTTCCCGTATCACCCGTCGTTTTCCAAGTATATCTCCTCCTCTTGTGGTTCTTGAAAAGAGTATTCGCTATTACTAGCTGAAACTTGTTACAAAACTCTGTTAGTCTTTCTCCTCTCTCATTCTTTATCCCAAGCCCATATTCTCCTGTAACCTTTTCTTCTATTCCTTCCCCTATAACCGCTTTACAGTCTCCCATGACTTTTAGATTTTCGTCTCCTTTACATACTGTATTACCGTTTCAATATCTTCATACTCTTTCTCTATCTCTTCATCTTCAGCTTGCGACGTCGGCATGTGTACCTGAACTATCGTTGTCGATGTTGGTTTGCTGTCGATTCAGATAAGAATAACCCTATCACTGAACTGTTCACAATAACACACTCTGTGCCGTACCTTCCTATTCATAACGAATCCTATTCCCGATATACCATTTTCTGCTACTGTTGTACAATTACCCTATACTCTTCTGACCAGAAATCCTTGTCTACTTTCCACTTCACTTCACTGACCCCTACTATATCTATATTGAGCCTTTGCATTCCCCTTTTCAGATTTTCTAGTTTCCCTACCATGTTCAAGCTTCTGACATTCCAAGCCCCGACTCGTAGAACGTTATCCTTTCGTTGATTATTCAATCTTTTTCTCATAGTAACCTCCCCCTTGGCAGTTTCCTTCCAGGGATCCGAATGCGGGACTATTCCGGAATCTTTTGCCAATGGACAGATCATCATGACACTTCTTCAATTACAGGCCACATGTCCTGTGGATACACGTTACGTGTCTTTAATGCAGTGGTTTCCATTGCCTTCTGCATCCTCATGCTGTTGATCTTTGTTGTTTCTTCCGCCTTTAGGGGCAGTTTCCCACTCCTAGGGCAAGAGAGTGCCCTGAACCTCTGTCCGCTCCTCCGTCCTCTTTGACGAGGCCGTTGGCAGGATGAGGCGTGACTTCTTATGCCGTCGTCGGCCGTTAATGCCGATTATTAATCAAAATGTAAGCAGTGGCGGGATTCGAACCCGGGACCGATGACGTTTTGATTATGAGTCAAAGACGCTACCCTAGACACGGGCGCAAAAATGCGAATTGGATACTTGGGACTAAGTGATGTTTTGTGGTCGGTGTTCCAATGTGGTGACTGATTTTTTAATCACGTGAAGGAATGTGCTTTAGAAACCGCCATAAGCTGTTTCTGGCACTGTGTACTGTTTTCGTTGTTGTGTGAAACGAGACTGCATCTTTTACAGAGCTTGCAAATATTGCGGGTTCTACATATTCAGTTAAAGAGTTTTACAGTGAGTAAAATTTTGTATATTTTCAAAATTTGTTACATAACATGTGGACGGTTATGACATAGTCCATCGGTGTTGCACCATCTTGTATCTTGAAACTGAAGAAGCTCTTCGACCATGGACCATGTCTCTTTCACGTCTTAACAACTTTCCTTGTCTTGAAAATGGAAATTTTCATTAGACTCCAGTTCCAAAATGTATTTAGCTTGTAACTCGTTTTTCTTAATAATTTTTCATAATTTGGTTTAACTTCCTAATTATTGGTGTGTAGTAGAGTAATAATTTAACGCACAGACTGTTAGATATATCGCTGAGAAATCTTTATAGATTGTGTCCGCCTGCTTAGCTGAGTGATTCTTTTATTACTTTTAGAAGTATGTGGACTGTGTTTCTAAGTGTAATAAAATGTTATAAATGTACCTTTCCAGTGCCGGCACGTTAGGTCAGCGTGTACGGTTAGAGGGTTAGCTACTATCTGTAACAAAAATTGTTCAAATTTGTGTGAAATCTCATGGGTCTTAACTGCTATGGTCATCAGTCCCTAAGCTTACACACTACTTAACCTAAATTATCCTGAGGACAAACACACACACACACGCACACACACACACACACACACACCCATGCCCAAGGGAGGACTCGAACCTCCGCCGGGACCAGCCGCCCAGTCCATGACTGCAGCGCCTTAGACCGTATCTGTAACAAAATAAATAAGTAAATAAATAAATAAAAGAAAAAAGTGAATGGATGAACGAAGAACCTAAAACGGGTGTCATCGGACGTTCGCCCCGAACAAATTCAAAGAACAATAGAGCACAAAATGAGATCAACAAACCAAAAATGTGGTAAGGTGCTCGCCTCCCATGCAGCGGGCCCAGATTCGATTCCCGGCCGGGTTGGAGATTTTCTCCGCTCGTGATGTTGCGTTGTCCTCATCATCATTTCATCCTCATCACCGGCAAGCAGGTCTCCCAATGTGGCGTCGACTGAAATAAGACTTGCACTCGGCAGTCGAACTTCCCCGGATAGGGCCTGCCGTCCAGCATTGCCATTCGATAATTTCATTTTTTTTTTGTCGAGTGTAACAATTTTAAATTTGAAAGAATATTTTTGTAGGTACACGACCAGTTTCGAACGGTTTTTCACATCTGGACAACCTTTCTTTTCCGGAGGAATTTTTGTAATTTCAGAAAAAGTTAATATTATTATTTCAAAATGGAATGTCAAAATACATCGGGTTCCATTACAGAGATCATGAAAGCCTGTAAACTGTTCCATCGTATAACACTCCCCTGCGCCCCTCCCCCTCCCCCTACATCTTATTGATCGATCTGTCTTGTGAAAAGATCCCATTGTGCTCTAAGTCACTAAAATCCAAGAATCGGTGAGCGTAGCTTTCACATTTGACCTCATCTGTGGTGCTTTTTTGCCATCCTGGCGATACGGAATGCATCCATCGAGACTACCAAGCCTCATTTTCGTCGTCGTATCGGTAAACCCATATTTCATCAATAATTACGACACGTTTTAGTAGTTCTGCATCGTTGTTGTCTTCATCTAACGATTTCTGACATGTTTTCCGACACGACAATGAATCCAACAAATAGGCCTATAACTTGCGAAATCACAGAATTTTCATTTGGGTACGACCATACGTAGTATTTTCATTTATCACGTCGTTCCAGCGACTGCCGCCACCACATCAAAACTTAGAACTCGTAAAACAGTGTCGGCTGCAATAAAACCTACATCTAAGGGGGACGACAGGGGTTGGCAGTTGACATTCTTCTTGCATATAGGTTTTATTGCAGCCGACACTCAACTTTGTTTTACGAGTTCTAAGTTTTGATCTGGTGCTGTCACTAGCCGGAACGTTGTCATGAATAAAGAAATAAATTAAGCTATTTAGGCGGATTTATTCTCAAACATTTACAGTGATCACAGACTCATTAGGGAATTTTTTCCATTGTTAATATGCACATGAGGTTATCAATAATGCATTCATGGCACACCTCCGCGATACAGTAAGAGAACAGCTTATCACCAGTGGTTAATTCTTAACATACTGCTATGTTTGACCTAGACTCCGAAGATAATTCATTGTAGAAGCAGTGCCTACCGGTATGTCATATCCCCCGGAATGAATCTCCCTGTAGTCGAATACGCCCAGTTTTCAGAATTGCCCTCTGATTATAATGTTTTGCTGGTGGAAACACGAACGTGGAACCCTGCCATACAAGGGCATTCTTCAGTCAAACTGAGAACAATTTTCTAGCAGAAGCCCCAGAGAAAGGTAGATTCACAGAATGTTTTGATGCAACCGTCGGCCAAGCATAATCAATGCGCTGCTGATAACGACTAGCCAGTCGAAACAGGGACAGCCACTAAGCAGTTTTATGAGTACTGACTGAAATAAACTGATCTGTGAAAAGCAGTGTGCTCACTCATGCTCTCTGCGAATATCAAGGCCAACATGAACAGTTTCACAATTTTCAGGTGTCGTGGCAGATATTCTATCAACGTGTCCGTTATTCTGGTAATCGACTTCCGTAGAATTCTTTCTTGAGCAATCCTTCTAGCACCTCTTCATTTGGTGCTTTATATGCCCACTTCATTTTTAACCTTTTTCGATAGCACTAAATTTCAATTTCTTCAAGTTTTTTCTTCACCAGACTTCTAATGATGCATATTTCTCTTCCACGAATGCTGGACATACTCGTTCATCAACTTCTTCCTCTGTTCCATGTTATATTTGATACCAGTTTTCAGAGTACACTTTATCAGCGAGGTTTACGAAGCCACACGGTGTTACAACACTTACCACGCGCAAAAGTGCTTATATCATTTCTGCGAAGGTGGCTAAGATTAACATCATTACTGACTGTTCACAGTTCATGCTGTTTACTGCGGAATCAATTACACTGCCGAAAGCCTACACAGCACACTCAAAGACCTTGTTCAGTGGCACCATGGTATAATGTGTATCGTAACGTTAATGATTCACTTGTCACGGCGATCAGATGCCGAGTCGCACGCAGCTAACTGTGCCGAGTTAAGAGGCGAAGAATCTTTGCATTTTATTCTGGGGTAGAACTGTACCCGACTGACTAGTACGTTCTCCTGTTGAACAGCTTCATTTGAACAGGGTCGCATGATAGACCTGTGACAAGCTGGATGGACTTATCGAGAGATGGCTGCACATGTTGAGCTCATTGTACCGATAGTGTGTCGCTGCTTACAGCAGTGGTCTGTGGAATATTCCCACACCTGTAGACTTGGCTTTGGAAGTCCGCGTGATACAGACTCACTTCGAGACCGACGCATCGTGCAAACACCGGTGGCCGACCGAACGTCATCTAGAGACGAAATCTGGACAGTTGTTGCTCCTGCTGTCATAGGGGACCAATGGGAAACATCTGTTTGCAGCAGGATTGGGATAACGTGTCTCTGACCAGGCTAACATTGACATCACGTCACCGCCAAGCATGGCTACTCTGGTGTCGTGAAAGTGTGGCCTGGAGAATGGAATATCACTGTATTCTCCTCAGTGATGAGAGCAGTTTCTGCCTATATGTGAGAGATGGACGTGCACATGTGATGGATGGACGTACACATGTATGACGTGGACCTGGCGAGTTTCCCATTCCAGAATGCTTTCGCCCATATACACAGGTCCCATCACAGGCTTCGTAGTGGGGGGTATCAGTTACAACATTTGGTGTTTCTGCAGGGTGAAATAACCACTACTCGCAACGTTGCACAGGATGTTATTTCCGTGCTACTGCCATTTATTGGACAGGAGGGTGATGTACTTTTCCTGAAGGACAATGAACCTCCATATTCGACTGCTGCGTCGCAGCGTGCTCTTCACTGTACACAAAAATTGCCTTGGCCAGCAACATCATCAGATCTCTCAGCAGTTGAACACGTGTGTGACAGATGAAGCTGAAACTTACTCGTTCTTAAGGGCCTGCAAGCAACATTGCCGAATGCAGCGAAAGGCGCAATATCCCATTCGGTACCCTTATCATTATGGCTCTGAACACTATGGGACTTAACGTCTGATTTCATCAGTCCCCTAGACTTAGAACTACTTAAACCTAACTAACCTAAGGACATCACATGCATCTATGCCCGAGGCAGGATTCGAACCTCGATATCTTTCCGTCTTGCAATTTCAGTCTTCCCCAAAAATTTTCTTTCACTTCCTTTACCCCTCCTTTTGTATATACTATTTGAACAACAGATCTATACAGGCCGTGACCCTCCCTTATGGACTTCTTGACGCGATTCATCCTTCTTGCTCCTCAATTTTTATTACAGTCTTTTGGCTTTTGCAGATACTTCTACAGGGTGTTTTAAAATTCATATTACATGAAATTAGACCATTCGCTGCTTATAGGCGTTCATAAATATTAACGGGGGCAGTTGAAAACGTGTGCCCCGATCGGGACTAGAACCCGGGATATCCTGCTTATATGGCAGATGCTCTATTCGACTGAAACATCGAGGACGCAGACAATAGTGTGACTGCAGGGATTTATCTCTGGCACTCTCCTCGTGAGACCCACATTTCCAACCTAGGCCACGCCGGATTCGAGTCACGGTCGGGGCACACATTTTCAACTTTCCCCGTTGACTTATATCAACGCCTATATGCAGCTAAGGGTATTCATTTCATTGTAAGTTAAGTAATTAGTTTTAATTTATTTGGAGCTAATTGTCCTAAATGGCGTAGACCATTGATAAAGTGGAGATTCCACGATCTTCTTTTTGATGCTAAAGCGGCGTGCTGTGGTACTGTGGCGCGGCTATTTCACTGTGTGTCAGGACTGCAGATCTGTACTTGCAAATAAATGGAAAATTAATTACGTAAACTTTATTTTTTTCAGGGCGATAATTAAAACTTAAGGACTACCTCTTGTACACTAACCGCAATCTTGTGAAGATTTTGAGCATCTTACTCCACCTCATTTTGTCAAAAAGCTTGCTCTAATTCCGCAAATATTAGGAAGGTGTTCTTTTTTGTGTCTTCCATTACTAAACACAACTTTGCTTCTCTGGTATCTTTTGCCTTCCTGAAACAAAACTCATCTTCATCCAGTATGTCTTCAGGTTTTCTTTCTACTATCCAGTTGATCTTACCAACAAAGTAAACATCGTTGTGCTAGCCGCTGAACAAGTTCAAGTTCAAGTGGCTCTGAGCACTATGGAACTTAACATCTGAGGTCATCAGTCCCCTAGAACGTAGAACTACTTAAACCTAACTAACCTAAGGACATCACACACATCCATGCCCGAGGCAGGGTTCGAACCTGCGACCATAGCGGTCGCGCGGCTCAAGACTGAAGCGCCTAGAACCGCTCGGCCACACAGGCCGGCAGCTGAAAAAGACCGACTACCAATATTAACAATATAAATATGACACAAACAGTCGTTAATGGCAGCGCCGTCGTGCATGCAAACACGACAGCTAGATGCAGACTCACTGTGCTGCAGATGAGCGAGCTGTTAGCGGCGGAAGCATTTAGTCTCGTATCTTGCGCCGTCTATAGAGAGCATTACGTATTCGCTTTCTCAGTTCCCAGTCTGTCGCCTGAGGACTATACAACCCGCATGACGCAGTTGCATCGTTTGTTTCAGAGTACTCAGGCGTATGTTAGCGAGAGACGCCGCAACAAACCTGCAGTCCTACGCTGATGCACGTGGTAACCGTTGCACCATACAGCACTGGACCGATATCTATCCAACTTTGTGCAGATGTTCATCACCTAATGGAATTGATGTCCACCACTATCAGTATTCGGTGTGATCCACACGAGCACGACTACACTGCTGGCTACAAGTCTGCATTAAAGTATACGGCTTCCCATAGTAAGCAGAAATGCTCCATAGTTGAGAAATTATGGGACCGGGCAGGCCACACAGTGATCCGAACTTTCCTCAAGGCGTTCGTGGTGTGAACTGTAGTCTCCAGTCTCGCAAAATCTTTCTGCAGTATTACATCTGGTACACTGGTGATGGAGAATACGACGACAGAGTTTACAATTCGTGCCGCATACTACTTCAAAAATTACCATATCTGACCTGCTGTCATAACCAATAGTTCCATACACAATAATTCCAGGAGGTGGTACCGATGTAACCAACGCAAACAGAAGCGAGACTAGTCGCTGAAGATCACAAAATGAAACTCACTGTTCCAATTTACCTCTACAGCGTTGAAGTCCTTGTCGGCTGTTGCGGTAAAAGTCGCTTAACTACTAGAGATCTCAATCCTGGACTTAGTAAACTATTGTCGACTGTTTGTGGTGACGCTCCGGCCGAACTTCAGCTGCTGTCATCCCTGTGTTCGTCAGAACCAGCCCCACAATCCTGCGATCTTCTCGTGGTGTAATCCATCTGGAAGCATCTATGCCTACTATTGTCACCACACCGTTTTCTCGAGTGCGTCACGTTAACATCCGTTCTGCAATCATTATACTACAGTAACTATCTGTGCAATCCGATGCTGTGTTTGCATGCTCTCGTGCCAATGATATGACCTTTATCAAAGTCCAAAAGACGTGCACCTACTATAAGCATGCTGCGCTCCTACCTCATATGTTCCCGTAACATTAGACACATCCAATAGCTATAATGCACTCACATAATTCCTCATCTGTAAGGCTTAATAAACGAAATATTCCCGTATGAGTCCGCGATAATTGTGAATATTTTGTGTATTTTGTAAGTAAGACCGTCTAAATCGCTCATTAAAATTTCTTTACTTATTACGACGTTTCCGCTATTGCCTTCATCCGATATCAAAGAGCTTGTAACTTACAAAAGAAGGTTCTGCGTCATTACTAAAACCTATGAGATATCCGGGCGTCAAGTAACAGCTGTGTTTTAGAGCCACCTAAGTTTACGCCCTGATTATGCATGAGTGTTAGTGCTGACACAGAACCTTCTTTTATAAATTCTAAGCTATTTGGTATCTGATGATGGCAGCAGCCGAAACCTCGTAACAAACAAATACATTATAATAATATTATAAGCGATCTAGACCGTTTTATTCACAATATAATGTGTATGGATAACTTTTTTCTGTACTGGAACATACCCAGCAGTTGGAATAAAGCACAGATTAAACCCTTCTACAAGAATGGTAATAGAAGCGACTCACGAAACTACCGTCCAATAACCTGTATAATTATACGTTTGCTGTGTTACCTTAGAACGTGTGGCGGTCAGCCTGTAGGGAGGTGGATATTACAAACGGTGTTAGTAAGTCAATCCACTTTCCCATCTTCCTGAACCCGCACGCGCAAAGATTCTAAAACCAAATTCAGGTGCAAAAGCCAGTTGAAGGCGCCTATAATAAATCCCCTGAAGATGTGCAGTGATCAGTAGTTATTGTTGCCCTGACGGAAATGTTCTCATCTAACTGCATGGGTTTACAAGTTAAAAAATAGTGACCGCTCATAGCTGATAAACGTTTGAACACGCACGGACATTCTATCGTTTTCAAGTAATAATTATTTGTCTCTTTCCGTGAACTAGGTCTGTGATTGAACACGAGTCGAACTGTTCGAACGGTTTACATCACAGTTCGGGAAATCTCCGGTTTTGTTCGATCTTTTGACAGGTCTGCAATCTAATGACTTTTTTTGGTACTATCACAACGTCATGTGTTAGCTTTTTAATCCACGTAGTATTTTAATAATAAAAATAACTGAAACCTGAACTAAAATATATGGTGCAGGTCATGCGTAACAATCGCTACTAATAAATAAGATTGCAGTCATAATTCTTTTCCGTTCCAGATCTTCAGCTCATCACACGATATAGTGATGTCTGATCGTACAATCTACAAAACGTGTTTTGGCGCTGTAATTAATTCTCGCGACAAAAATTACAGTCACTTTATTCCATTATATTCAGTGTGGTCGGCGTTTGATTCGTGATTAATTTTATGTATCCAGAATGAGATTTTCACTCTGCAGCGGAGTGTGCGCTGATATGAAACTTCCTGGCAGATTAAAACTGTGTGCCCGACCGAGACTCGAACTCGGGACCTTTGCCTTTCGCGGGCAAGTGCTCTACCATCTGAGCTACCGAAGCACGACTCACGCCCGGTACTCACAGTTTTACTTCTGCCAGTATCTCGTCTCCTACTTTCCAAACTTTACAGAAGCTCTCCTGCGAACCTTGCAGGAAGTTTCATATCAGCGCACACTCCGCTGCAGAGTGAAAATCTCATTCTGGAAACATCCCCCAGGCTGTGGCTAAGCCATGTCTCCGCTATATCCTTTCTTTCAGGAGTGCTAGTTCTGCAAGGTTCGCAGGAGAGCTTCTGTAAAGTTTGGAAAGTAGGAGACGAGATACTGGTAGAAGTAAAGCTGTGAGTACCGGGCGTGAGTCGTGCTTCGGTAGCTCAGATGGTAGAGCACTTGCCCGCGAAAGGCAAAGGTCCCGAGTTCGAGTCTCGGTCGGGCACACAGTTTTAATCTGCCAGGAAGTTTAATTTTATGTATTTTTTCATCTGAATATTGCGGTATTGTTCCAAACTTTTAAAATCCACTTACGTGTTTACCTGTTATTTTAATACATGTACAGGGATTGAAATGCTCATTTGTAACCTACCTGGTAAATCATTACAATCTCTCATAAACAAATAAAATATTGTAGTGGGTTCAGCCAAGTTACATTTTTTGGAGTACAACATTTCGTCGTTGTCTTTTAGGTTTACTTAAAAATCAGAATAAATGTTTATATATCCATACGTACTGATAATGTATAAGAACTCGTAAATTTCTTCAAACACAGTAAGAATTTTTCGTGAGTGAGATATTCGTCAGCGTTCATCCCATCTAGTATGCGGTTCCCGTTATCTGCATTTGACAAATTTTATTGTGCCCTTTCTGACGCCACTATCGTCAAGGACACCTATGGGGAAGAGGTAAGTCCTGTGGTCTATTTGTCAGTCGAACGTTTAGTCTTTGTTCTCCGTGCTACGGTATTTTCTCTATCGTATTCTGTAAGGCGGAATTCGGGGACCGGCCCAACACTTGCCTAGACCGTCATGCGGAAGTGCCCAAAAATGTCATTAAGGATGGCAAGTGTCCCAGCATGCGGTCGTTGATCCCCTGGCTTACTTTCCTGTCTCAAAATATAGCGTGTTGCCCGTTCCGTTATGCGTGCAGCTCGGAGATAACCTCGTGTAATGACGTGTGTCCACTAGCAGTTAATTTCCGGAAGTGCCTTCTGCAAACACTTGTTGAGCAGTTTACAGTAGCACAAAAAGTTCCGCAAGTATACTTCTGCAAGTCGTTTTGACAAGTTAGTTTCAGGAATTTGCTGCAAACACTCACACGTATGTCCCCACTAGAACCGCGCAGTTGAGACAGGCAAATGGAAGCTGACAGTGTCGTGCTTAAAAACCAGGGCAGCCGCCAAAGTTGTTGCATTGTTAACATTTAAAAAAATCCCGAAGAAGAAAAAATCAGAAAAAGAGGAAGAAATGCAGACAGGGTCGTTCATACTTAAGTTATCAATAAACACTACTGAACGAATAAAACATCCTGCGAAAGTTGAAGCAAGTTTCGAACAGCTATTGTCTACTGTTCATTGGAAAATAAGTTTTAAAAGATGGAGGACTGTATATCACCAAGAGATCGCCTTTTAATTACACATCGATCTTCTCAAACAGTATTTATTAACTATTACAAATGTAATACATTTAACCGGCCGCTGTGGTCGAGCGGTTCTAGGCGATTCAGTCCGCAACCGTGCGGCTGCTACTGTCGTAGGTTCTAATCCTGCCTCAGGCATGGATGTGTGTGATGTCCTTAGGTTAGTTAGGTTTAAGTAGTTTTAAGTCTAGGGGACTGATGACCTCAGATGTTAAGTCCCATAGTGCTCAGAGGCATTTGAACCATTTTTTGTTATACATTTATGTTTATGCTAACATTATGAAATAACCTAAACTTTAAAAGCGTCTCTACTATCATTCCACTTGCATTCTGTTGAAATAATTATTCATTTCTCACTTTCTTGCTGGACTGTGGCCAATTTTACACGGCGTCTCTCCCAAGAGTCGCCAGGCGCATTTCCTCTGATGTTTCGGCAGGTATTTGCAATTTGGTTTTTGTAACGTGTAGCTGGGTGGAGCCCAAACAAATGCTGCTCACCATGACTTTCATGCGACGCCCAGTGTCGATGGAAAACGTTAGTTTGTTTCTCGTTACAAACAAAATCATTTTAGGCGGAATTCCACGTGTCCATTTGATAGTGCGTTTCCAAATTAGTCTAGTGGGATATTAGTTTTATCGGTATGCATCAACAGAGACAGTAGAACACGATGAATGTAACAATGGAACTGCCCCTACCCGTGGTGACCTATTCTCCCGTTGAAACGTATCGATGAAACGAATATCGCACTAGACTAAATTGCTATCGCTCTATAGAACGGACACGTAAAATTTCGCTTAAAAATTTGTTTGTAACGGGAATCAAACCGACGCTTTCCATTGGTACTGTGCGTTGAATGAAGCACTTGATGAGCAGTACTTGTTTGCGTTGGCTCCACCTGCACATTGCAAAAACGAAAATGCACATGACGGCCGAGACATCAGAGAAAATGGACCTGACGACTCGTAGGAGGGCCGCCCTGTATATGTCTAGGACTTCCGATGGTACTTTTGTTCCATCTCACCTATCTCTGCGCCATTCTCCTTTTCGACTCTGACGTTTTCGTACCGGTATTGAACACACATAATTTGTGCAAATTTGAGAAAAGCTCGCACCACCTGGCGCGAGAAACTGTTTCCACTAATTTGCAGAAGCTGCTTCTGCAAGTTCTACATCTACATCTACATTTGTACTCCGCAAGCCACCCAACGGTGTGTGGCGGAGGGCGCTTTACGTGCCACTGTCATTACCTCCGCTTAATGTTCTAGTCGCTTATAGTTCGCGGGAAGAACGACTGCCGGAAAGCCTCCGTGAGCGCTCGAATCTCTCTAATTTTACATTCGTGATCTCCTCGGGAGGTATAAGTAGGGGGAAGCAATATATTCGATACCTCATCCAGAAACGCACCCTCTCGAAACCCGGACAGCAACCTACACCGTGTCTCTCTTGCAGAGTCTGCCACTTGAGTTTGCTAAACATCTCCGTAACGCTATTAAGCTCACCAAATAACCCCGTGACGAAACGCGCCGCTCTTCTTTGGATCTTCTGTATCTCCTCTGTCAACCCGACCTGGTACGGATCCCACAATGATGAGCAATACTCAAGTATAGGTCGAACGAGTGTTTTGTAAGCCACCTCCTTTGTTGATGGACTACATTTTCGAAGGACTCTCCCAATGAATCTCAACCTGGCACCCGCCTTACCGACAATTAATTTTGTATGATCATTTCACTTCAAACCGTTCCATACGCATACTCCCAGATATTTTACAGAAGTAACTGCTACCAGTGTTTGTCCCGCTATCATATAATCATACAATAAAGGATCCTTCTTTCTATGTATTCGCAATACATTACATTTGTCTACGTTAAGGGTCAGTTGCCACTCCCTGCACCAAGTGCCTATCCGCTGCAGATCTTCCTGCATTTCGCTGCAATTTTCTAATGCTGCAACTTGTCTGTGTACTACCGCATCATCCGCGGAAAGCCGCATGGAACTTCCGACGCTATCTACTATGCCATTTATATATATTGTGAAAAGCAATGGTTCCATAACACTCCCCTGTGGCACGCCAGAGGTTAGTTTAACGTCTGTAGACGTCTCTCCATCGAGAAAAACATGCTGTGTTCTGCTTGCTAAAAACTCTTCAATCCAGCCACACAGCTGGTCTGATATTCTGTAGGCTCTTACTTTCTTTATCAGGCGAGAGTGCGGAACTGTGTCGAACGCCTTCCGGAATTCAAGGAAAATGGCATCTACCTGGGATCCCGTTTCTAATATTTTCTGGGTCTCATGAAGAAATAAAGCGAGTTGGGTCTCACACGATCGCTGTTTCCGGAATCCATGTTGATTCCTACATAGTAGATTCTGGGTTTCCAGAAATGACATGATACGCGAGCAAAAAACATGTTCTAAAATTCTACAATAGATCGATGTCAGACATATAGGCCTATAGTTTTGCGTATCTGCTCGACGACCCTTCTTGAAAACTGGAACTACCTGTGCTCTTTTCCAATCATTTGGAAACTTCCGTTCCTCTAGAGACTTGGCGTTACACGGCTGTTAGAAGGGGGCAAGTTCTTTCGCGTACTCAATGTATGTGAGTAAACAGAATGGCTGTCGGAAAGAGAGACTCTGCGCTGCTAGTTAAACTGTTTTTCGTGAATTGTAGCAATTAGAGTATTGCATTGAGACAGGATCGCCGACTAAAAGGCCTGAGGAGAGGCCCGATGTCATTTAATGGTTTAAATAAGATGATAAAGAAATTCGGAAACAAGTGTGCTTCGTGTGACACGCCTCCAAACACTGCTTGCACATCACAAGTGAAGTTCAGACGCAGTCCACGAAACACATTGGGGCCTCCAATTAATTGCTGTTTATTAAACTGTCCAGCCAGATCAATATCAATTGCTTTTAAGCTCCGATACACAGGTACACTGCGCCGCCAGCCACGACGGTAACCTAGACGTCGCAGAGGTATTGCTGAGGAACGTTAACACAAGTTGACATAACCTGCAGAAATAGACTTGCAGGGGGTGTTACCACGTCACAGAGCATGTAAGAGTGGCGTCTGCAAGCGACTTGCAGAAGTTTACTTGCTAGTGCGTTCCTGTGAGGTAACGGGCGAGTTGTGGCGCCCTGGAAATATTCTAAGTTCGGAGTTGGCGTGGCCGCGCGGGGGCCTCTCGGCGGTCCGCGCCTTTGGCAGCAACCAAGTAGTGTCGAACGGTAGCTGAGTATAAGGAGTAGCCCCAGCGCGTGGTCCAGCCGCGTGGCTCGGAATTCCATGGTGATGCCGTGTCGATGAAGGAAACACGCCGAGAGTGCCAAAGATGGCGGACTTTGTGAAACCTTAATGGTAGACATTTCACAGTTCGTATAGAAATTAATAGTAGCCGGATGAATCATAGTACCTCAAAAAGAAACATGTACATTACCATTATTAGCACGACGATTCTGACGGTGTGGTCAGACTTTCAATATCATCAATAGTTTAAAGTTTAGTATCTGACGATAAATTATACAAATAACACCCAGCAACGAATTTCCAAAATGTAAACAGTTCTTCCGATTTTGTTAATCGACGTGTCTTTAGAAAGCTGTTAGTGTAAACCTAAATTGGTATAAATTACAGGCTTGTAACTTTTATAGTGCATGAGTTATTGGAGGTCAAAGTGGCCGATCATTATCGATCGCGTCAGGCCATAAGTACTCCACAGTTACACGAAAAAATGGTAGCAGCATGCTTATAAATATATTTATTCATCTATGTCTTTGTTTATGTCCGATATATACTATTCATGCAGAAATTGGTTAAATATTTACTGTGTTTTAGAAAGCACAGAGACATTAGGCTACCGGCCTACCTTCTGTTCTATACCTTTGATATATGTTTATTTAATTTGAAACTTCCTGACAGATTAAAATTGTGTGCCGGACCGAGACTCGAACTCGGGACCTTTGCCTTTCGCGGGCAAGTGCTCTACCAACTTTTTTTTTTTTTTTAATAAACATGAAAGAAAATCTCCGATCCAGCCGGGAATACACCAACTGAGCTACCCAAGCACGACTCACGCCCCGTCCTCACAGCTTTACTTCCGCCAGTACCTCGCCTCCTACCTTCCAAACTTTACAGAAGCTCTCCTGCGAACCTTGCAGAACTAGCACTCCTGAAAGAAAGGATATTGCGGAGACATGGCTTAGCCACAGCCTGGGGGATGTTTCCAGAATGAGATTTTCACTCTGCAGCGGAGTGTGCGCTGATATGAAACTTCCTGGCAGATTAAAACTGTATTTAATAATGTGTATTAGAGCGTATTTATGGACCAGCCATAGGAATATTTATTTAATTTCAAGTTATTTAAATGTGAATCCAGCATTTCGAATGTGTTTCATTATGTTTGTGTGGGTGCGTTGGCTTGGAGACATGACGCGAGCGCTCTAGCCAGTCTCAGCGCTCGTGAATGGGGAGACTGGATGGAAGCAGGAGAAGAGTTCTGAAGAGTACGGGTGAGGACACGAGAGTCTGGGACGGTATGGCGCGAGGGACGCACAGTCGCGAGAGACACTTGGAGTGTGCAGCGGTTTGCGCGTGGTCGCGGCAGATAGAAATACTTGGAAGTGCGGACTTGTGAACTTGAGATTTCCGTGGTTTCTACAGTGAAAACGTAGTATGCGTTTAGAAGTGAATGTTGTCGTTCATAAATAATTACGTGCAGTAGGAATCTATTGTTTCCCTGTCTAACAACCCTACCACAACAAAGATCAAAATTTAATAATGATTGTGGTGTTGCTCACGCTGCTAAATACTGAATTTTCGGGCAACAACATAGTTATTATGTGGCAGGTGTCATTAGAGCACAGTTATTAAAGTCATTTCATGCAATAATGAATAAACTAGGCACTCATCTTTTCGTGTTTCCCAAGCTGGTCTCGTTGTAAAATCATGGCTCAATCGTCGAAAATCTAGGTGGTGATGATTCCAAGTTCGGATGCAAAACGGCCTAGGTTTTATTCTGCTATATTCAAAAGTTTTGTAGATGCGCTTCACAAACCATTCTTGAAGATTAAACCTTTCAAAGTTAGCACAATAGTGATGTAAAAAAAAATAATCAGCACTCCGAATTTAAGTTACACTTCCTTTTAATTGCTTTTATTGCAATATCACGTAACACACAAAATATCACTTCACAATACAAAACATACTTGAAAACATCTTCCTCACTGTTAAAGTTCACATTTTATAAGCTGACTACAATACGCGTCTTTCCAACAAGACTCTCTAATAACCAACTAGTAATAATCGCTTACTCGCCCAAAAATCAGAGTTACAAGTACGTCAAAGATCACAGTGACTAAAAAAAAGAATACACATACGAATAATATCATTGCAATATAAACATATCGATGTATCAAAATAAATCTACATTAATGAAATCAAATCTGAATGTTGTCTCAGAAATATGTTAACTACTTCTACAGAAACACAGTAGAATATTACTGGTATCGAGAGGTTCAGGTGAGGTGCCTTATTGTTTGCTTAATTCAAGCACCATTACACCTGTTATTCAACGTTTTTTTATGTAACTGCTGGACCATCGACACTAATAAGTGTTTTGCAAAAATATACGGCATTCTCAAAAGTACTTCTGCTATCGTACTCATCATTTAAAGTCGTTAAAATAATACCTGTAGATTTTACTTAATTGCAAAAAATTACCGAGTGATAGGAACCTTCGAGCATACGATTCGTGTGTCTATTCATATTGTATACTGTAGACTCAGCAGTATTTGGCTTGTAATGTGGCAACTATGTATCCCAGCCCCTATACAACCAAACCAGCCAGAACTTTTAATATTTCAATACTGAGTCGCAGGGTACGTAGTTGAGGGCCACCATCACACCACATTTGGTTTATTATATTCTAAAGCCCGCACGCCTTAAGGATGAAATTTTAATGGAGACGTCGCACAGTTGGGTAGCGTTCGGTCGGTGTGTTCACGGTGTAGTTCTTTCGATGTGAGTCACTGTAATTCGGTATAGGCTGTCCTAATGGACCTGCTCGCCGGAGTGAAGTCGGTCTTCACGAAGTCGGACAGTAACGGCGGGTCGGTCAGGACTCCACCGGCCGCTGGCTTTTATTAAGGCAGCGGCTGGCGAGCATCGGCCAGCCGTTATTGGGATTGCCCCCAGCGGACGCCGTAACGACGCCCACTGCTGACCCAATCGGCCGCGGCCTGATGTTTGCGCCTGCACGCTGCTGTTTGCCCGCGCGCGACGGCCCGAGCTGAACCAGTCGGCTACAGCGGCCAGCCGCTGTCGATACCCCGCAGAGATACCGTCGGCAGCCACTGCGGGAAAACTCGCCTCTGCACTTAGCAGCAGCGGCAGGCCGCACCAGGAGCTCAGCGAGAAAATGACGACGCGTTAGAAGAGTGTTCACCACTTCCTGAACCTAACAGAGATTGGCCAAGTGGGAGGAGGTCTCGCGCACTGAGCTCTCCGTACAAACTTAATCACTATACAGGGTGTCTCAGTACGAGCGTGAAAAAATGTAACAGGACATAGAGAACGCTCGACTGCTAGAGGCAGGGGACCTGGGGCCGGAGAAAGCAGCTTAAGGAGATATGGAAGTTAACTTGTCTACCGCTTTGCCTAGTTGTTGTTGTTGTGGTCTTCAGTCCTGAGACTGGTTTGATGCAGCTCTCCATGCTACTCTATCCTGTGCAAGTCTCTTCATCTCCCAGTACCTACTGCAACCTACATCCTTCTGAATCGGCTTAGTGTATTCATCTCTTGGTCTCCCTCTACGATTTTTACCCTCCACGCTGCCCTTCAATGCTAAATTTGTGATCCCTTGGTGCCTCAGAACATGTCCTACCAACCGATCGCTTCTTCTAGTCAAGTTGTGCACAAACTCCTCCCCAATTCTATTCAATACCTCCTCATTAGTTCTGTGATCTACCCATCTAATCTTCAGCCTTCTTCTGTAACACCACATTTCGAAAGCTTCTATTCTCTTCTTGTCCAAACTATTTATCGTCCATGCTTCATTTCCATACATCGCTACACTCCATACAAATACTTTCAGAAACGACTTCCTGACACTTAAATCTATACTCGATGTTAACAAATTTCTCTTCTTCAGAAACACTTTCCTTGCCATTGCCAGTCTACATTTTATATCTTCTCTACTTCGACCATCATCAGTTATTTTTCTCCCCAAATAGCAAAACTCCTTTACTACTTTAAGTGTCTCATTTCCTAACCTAATCCCCTCAGCATTACCCGACTTAATTCGACTACATTCCATTATCCTCGTTTTGCTTTTGTTGTTGTTCATCTTATATCCTCCTTTCAAGACACTGTCCATTCCGTTCAACTACTCTTCCAAGTCCTATGCTGTCTCTGACAGAAATACAATGTCATCGGCAAACCTCAAAGTTTTTATTTCTTCTCCTTGGATTTTAATACCTACTCCAGATTTTTCTTTTGTTTCCTTTATTGCTTGCTCAATATACAGATTGAATAACATCGGGGATAGGCTACAACCCTGTCTCACTCCCTTCCCAACCACTGCTTCCTTTTCATGCCCCTCGACTCTTTTAACTGCCATCTGGTTTCTGTACAAATTGTAAATAGCCTTTCGCTCTCTGTATTTTACCCCTGTCACCTTTAGAATTTGAAAGAGAGTATTCCAATCAACATTGTCAAAAGCTTACTAAGTCTACAAATGCTAAAAACGTAGGTTTTCCTTTCCTTAATCTTTCTTCTAAGATAAGTCGTAAGGTCAGTATTGCCTCACGCTTTGCCTAACATTACCGTTTTCCATCTTATTTGCAACTACATGAGTACAAGTTATTTACACGTACATTCTTTATTTCCTGCAAGGAAACAAGGATTACTAGGAAGTCGGCTCGGAGAAACCCTGACAGCAACGCCACGATGTTGAATAATGATTTTCGTGCAGCCACAGGACGCCTTTGTACGACTCAAACTGTGCGCAATGGTGTTCATGATGCGCAACTTCACTCCCGACGTTCGTCTTTGCAACCACGACACCGTGTAGCGCGGTACAGATGGGTCCAACAGCACGTCGAATGGACTGCTCAGGATTGGCATCACGTTCTCCTCACCGATGAGTGTCGCATATGTCTTCAACCACACAATCGTCGGAAACGTGTTTTTCGCCACGCGGAGTTGTCACGCGGTTTGAGGCGCCATGTCACGGATTCTGCGGCCCCTCCCGCCGGAGATTCGACTCCTCCCTCGGGCATGGGCGTGTGTGTTGTTCTTAGCATACGTTAGTTTAAGTAGTGTGAAAGTCTATGGACCGATGATGGATCAAATGGCTCTGAGCACTATGGGACTTAACATCTGAGGTCATCAGTCCTCTACAACTTAGGACTACCTAAACCTAACTAACCTAAGGACATCACACACATCCATGCCCGAGGCAGGATTCGAACCTGCGACCGTAGCAGTCGCACGGTTCCGGATTGAAGCGCCTAGAACCGCTCTGTCACAGCGGCCGGCTGGACCGATGACCTCAGCAGTTTGGCCCCTGAGGAATTCACACACATTGAACTTTTTGGAGGCAACCCGGTCAGGCTGAACGCCTTAGACACACACTGTCCAGCAAGTGCAGCAAGGTGGAGGTTCCTTGCTGGTTTGGAGTGGCGTTATGTGGGGCCGACGTACGCCGCTGGTGGTCATGGAAGGCGCTGTAACGGCTGTACGATACGTGAATGCCATCCTCCGACCGACAGTGCAACCGTATCGGCAGCATATTGACTAGGCATTCTTCTTCATGGACAACAATTTGGCCCCCATCGTGCATATCTTGAGGATGACTTCCTTCAGGATAACGACATCGCTCGAGTAGAGTAGCCAGCATGTTCTCGAGACATAAAACCTATTGAACATGCCTGGGATAGATTGTAAAGGGCTGCCTAAGGACGACGTGACCCACCAACCACTCTGAGGGATCTACGTCGAACCGCCTTTGAGGAGTGGGACAAACTGAACGAACAGTGCTTTGATGAACTTGTGGATAGTATGCCACGACGAATACAGGCATTCAACAACGCAAGAGGACGTGCTACTGGGTATCAGAGGTGCCGGTGTGTGCAGCAATCTGGACCTACACCTCTGAAGTTCTCGCTGTATGGTGGCGAAAATGCAATGTGTGGTTTTCATGAACAGTAAAAAGGGCGGAAATCATGTTTATGTTGATTTCTACTTCAGTTTTCTGTACAGGTTCCGGAACGGGGGTGATGCAAAACTTTTTTGATGTGTGTATTAGGTAGCGCACGCTTTCGAATGCGTACCGATGTATAACGCGTTTCTGTTGTAAGAGTAGTCAGGTGCATTTTCTCTGGTATTTCGGCACATTCATTCAATTTCGTTCTTTCACTGTGCAGCTGGCGTTACGTCAAGCAAATACTGCTAATCACATGTTTTATATGATGCCCAGTGCCTACAGAAAGCGCCGGTTTGTTTCTCGTTACCAACAAAATGATTTGAAAGCGGAATTTTGGGTGCCCATTCGATAGAGCAGCCCCAAATTATCGATATCAATTAACAGGATCATTGAAACAGGAAGAATAAACAGTAGCTGAGCACCCCTGCTGTACAGCAGTAGCAATCAACTCGGGCCACAGCAGCGCGCTAATCGCTGCTGTAGTTCTGGTTATTCTTCGCGTTTTGCTCTCCATTTTAATGCATATCGATAATCTGGGACCACTCTATCGAATGGGTCCCTAAAATTCCGCTTTAAAAATAACTTTCTGCGTGCGGATAACAAACCCTTACTTTCCGTTGACACTGGGCGTCGTATGAAACACATGATGAGCAGTATTTCTTTCGGCTAACTCCGTCTACACAATACAAAAATCAAATTGAAAATATCTGCCGAAACGCCAGAGAATACGCTCATGACATTTCTTAGAAGAGAGACACTGTATAATCGACGAAAAAAACTACTTAAACAAAATTTTTGTGGGTGGAGGAGAGACAACGAAATACTTTTTTTATCACAGGCGCACAGGGTCCATGGAGGTGTTGATGCTAGTAATGTTCAGCGACGGTATTCAAACTGCCGTGTGATGAACGTTGTTTCAAACATGTTGCTAGAAATGTCAGCTTTTGCATTAATGCACATATGGCATCTGCTTGCTAGTGACTGTCTAACACGCTCAATCTGACCAGGTGTTTCACGAATACTGGCTGTAGCTTCAGCCACATGGGCAACCAGATCTTCTTGAATGTCTAAGGGTGCCTCTTACACCAATCGCTTCATCTCCCTCCACGAATGAAATGCTTAGGGCGTCAGCATCAACTCTAAAACAATATCCATCACATGGCAGTTGGATGACCTTCTCTGAACATGGACCCCTTCATGGACCCCTTGTGAGTAAGTGGTGTGCTGTGACATTCTTGTGGTACAGAAATACCGTTTCTTTTTAACTCCTCTAAACACTGTAAAATATTGTACACGTATTTTTCTGAACCATACATCATGAGATATAAGAAAAATTCTTAAAAACTCGTAGTTGCCTTTTTCAGGAACGAATGAAGTGCCAATACAGTTGACAATGAAGCTCCTCACGGAGCAAAGAGCTATTCTAAGAGAAAACTAATCAATTATTCCTGGAAAGTTGGGCAGTGCAATCTGTATGTTGGAGGGTCTTAAGCAGTTCCCGTCCATGTATTAGTTGTTTTCTAAGAGCTTATTGCGCTCAACTATCATTTTCTTTTATACCTCCTCGTCTTAATCAATAAGTAAAGCGTTTCTTCTCTATCTTTTATTGTGTATAACGCATGAAGATTCCTGGTGAACTTCAGACGCTGCTTTTACGCTAGTTAAGTGAGTTCGACAATTTGTTCCCGTTGCATTATGGCGGTAGACACCACATGGATCAAATAATATTAGCTACTTAAATGTACACAATAGTGCAATGTGAAAAATAAAGACATTATTTTATTAGAGGAGCGTCAGTAACAAGCTCCATAAATGAGATCGTACAAGTGCGACAATGTTACACTTTCTCCAGTCCCTTCAGATTCTAGACAATCCATACTGAAATATGGAATGTCGAATCAAAACCCCTTCAACTGTTTAAATTTCCAGTTGTTGCGTCAGTCAAGGGGCATGAAGATGGTGTAACGTAGCGCTGAAACGGTTCCTGACATAAAATAACAACTGGAAATTTTGACGGCTGAAGGTGTTTTGATTCGACATTTTGTATTGAACAGCCGACTTCCGAAACCATCTGTATAACGATGAATTACAGAGACTTGAAATATGGAATTTCACCGATGTTTATCGCCTCTCTCTCTCTCTCTCTCTCTCTCTCTCTCTCTGTCACTCTCTCTCCGTCTGTGTCTCTCACGTACACGCAACACACACCGCACACGCACAAGCACTCGCGCATGTTCGAGATATCGAAATAAGCACTCCCATTTTTTTAAAAACAATTAATATTGCTCAAGTGCTCCAGGCCCTTGGTGTTATCGGATTAGATTTTACAGTAAATTCGAATGAGTACAAAATAACGCCCATAACGGATAGAGAGAATCCGGCAATATCCTGTAACAAGATTAACGATAAACATTTGGAGTCCGTCTCACTGATAAAGCATCAACGTGAAATATCGCGAAGAGATATGCAAAGGGACGAACACGTGAATCCAATGCTGACGATTGACTACATAACATTTACATTTGTTGGAAGAGTTTTGTGGAAGTGCGGTTGATCTATAAAGGAAATACTCCACACTGGTGTGACCAGTTCTAGGGTTCCAGTGCCATCGAGGAAGCATTCAGAGGCGAGTTGTTAGAATCATAACATGTCGGTACAATCCATATGAAAGTGTAACAAACATGCTCAAAGACCACTAAGAGAGTATCTTCGAAAGAACGATGGCGAAACTCTATTAACTACATTTATAGTGTCAGAAAGGTGTATATCGGAGATACTCAAGGGATACATAAACCATTTATAAGACAGTATTAGCAACACAATAAAATGTTTCGCGGACGTTACTGTTACATACAGTAAAACATGAGTTTCGGAGAATATGTACGAGGGGTAACTTCAGAAAGTAAGACACGCGAGTCGTCCCACGCTAACAAGCGGACCGCGCCTACTCGTTACCATCGATTTCGTACAAATTTACGGTACTTCCAAGACTTGCTCAGAAATAAATGCGGCACAAATTGGAGCTCCAGACGTTCAAAGGTTTAGGAAAAAGAAAGCATTTTTGTCACGGTACGGTCGAGCCACGGACCTTTTATGTTAGCGTTGTTCCCAGGCAGCGGGTGACGCATGAGTATAGAATGGCTACCCGAAGATCGTGGGATCTAGTCCTATTCAGAATCTTTTTTGTACTTTTTTTTATTTTCAATATCTGCGTTACTCACACTGCCAGTAAACAAAAATAATGCTCAGTATATTCTATTCATTAATATTTCCATAAAAAGCATGAAAAAGAAAAGAAATCTGAGGCGTAGTCGAGAACTTCGTGTGTAAAATTAGGTAGCTTCTTTATTTTTTACAGTTGATGATATGCACGAACTAGAAGAGCAATTATTTTCTCAGAATCTTCTACTCATTACGAGTGTAACGTCGCATTTTTTACAATTACATGGTTGGTTTAAAAATTGAATAGAAAAACAAACTAAAGATTTACATTCGCAAAAGATGGTCTCTGATCCCACAGTTTGGCAACAAACCACGCGTAACGCATCATTTCGCCAAATATTTACAATGGAATGTATTCTGGCGTAGTCTTCTGGGAATGTGATTTCTTTTTCTCTCTCGACGACATAAGAGCAAATTTTGAAGTTTTGGGATCAAGTTCTTTACCTGAAGATAGACATCGCACGGGTGCAATAGCAGAGTGTTTTTTATGGGGTGGGGGTGGAGAAATCACGTTACTGCAGCACTATGGTAATCCTTCATCTTGAAAAATCTTGTATAGTTGTAAATTTCCGGAATGAGATTTTCACTCTGCAGCGGAGTGTGCGCTGATATGAAACTTCCTGGCAGATTAAAACTGTGTGCCCGACCGAGACTCGAACTCGGGACCTTTGCCTTTCGCGGGCAAGTGCTCTACCATCTGAGCTACCGAAGCACGACTCACGCCCGGTACTCACAGCTTTACTTCTGCCAGTATCTCGTCTCCTACCTTCCAAACTTTACAGAAGCTCTCCTGCTAACCTTGCAGAACTAGCACTCCTGAAAGAAAGGATATTGCGGAGACATGGCTTAGCCACAGCCTGGGGGATGTTTCCAGAATGAGATTTTCACTCTGCAGCGGAGTGTGCGCTGATATGAAACTTCCTGGCAGATTAAAACTGTGTGCAGGAGAGCTTCTGTAAAGTTTGGAAGGTAGGAGACGAGATACTGGCAGAAGTAAAGCTGTGAGTACCGGGCGTGAGTCGTGCTTTGGTAGCTCTGATGGTAGAGCACTTGCCCGAGAAAGGCAAAGGTCCCGAGTTCGAGTCTCGGTCGGGCACACAGTTTTAATCTGCCAGGAAGTTTCAGTTGTAAATTTGTTTGTGCCCCTCCACGAGTCACTTAACAGACGAAATTTGTTCTCCAGTCCTTAGGGCTTCATCACATCAGTCAAAAAATTTTTGTACAGGGTTGATGCGAGTTTCCCAGACTTTGATAAAGTAATGGCGATATTCCTCTTTTTGTTAATTATCAGTACCTTTGAACCAATACTCTCTTGCCGGCATACACAGGCTGTTGGAAATAAATTTCCAAAAATATTTATAGTGTACTACGCTGCATACGAAGAGGTTACTTTGTTCATATTCTGTCGTTTCACGATAACTACTTCTGCCAGTCGATGGTTCTGAGTTCGGCTAAAAGTCGACTGTCACTGGCAACCTGGGAAGATAACATACAAATATCAATAATATGCTATACGTGGCTTTAAGTAGAATATTCCGATTGACGCTGAAGAATGATTCTCGACTTACCTGTGTGATCGAACATTTTAGTTACAATCCCATCTTGAAAAGCTGTTTGCAAAGACGTCGTACACGCTGTCACCTTGGAAATGAAATGAAATGAGCGTATGGCATCCTCGGTCGGGAGGCCCCATCTGAGGAATGGCTGACTCTGAGCACTATGGGACTTAACTGCTGAGGTCGTCAGACCCCTAGAACTTAGAACTACTTAAAGCTAACTACCCTAAGAACATCACACACATCCATGCCCGAGGCAGGATTCGAACCTGCGACCGTAGCGGTCGCGCGGTTCCAGACTGTAGCGCCTAGAACCGCTCGGCCACTCCGGCAGGCCATCTGAGGAAGTTCGGCCGCCAAGTGCAAGTCTTATTTCAGCCGACGCCACATTTGGCGACTTGCGCGCCGGTGATGAGAATGAAATGATCATGAGGACAACACAACATCCAGGCCCCAAGTGGAGAGAATCTCCAACCAGGCCGGGAATCGAACGTGGGTCCGCTTGCATGGGAGACGAGCACTTTACCACCCAGCTAAGCAGGCGGACGTTACCTTGGAAATTTATTTTCAATCCCAAATTTTTGCGTACCTTTTCTTTTCACGCCTTTTATAAAAATATTAATAAGTGTAACGCACTGAACATTATTTCAGTTCATCCGCAGTGTAAGTAACATAAAAACTGAAAATAATCAAAGTTTCCGTACGGTATTCGAACCCAAGACTCTGTGATTACCGATGCGCCAACCGCCTCCTGCAAACTACACTAACGCACGTAAATGGCACTTGATCCGCCCAACCCGCGACAAAAAATGCTATTTTGTTTTTTTCTAAATTCTTGGCAATCTGAAACTCCCGCTTCTGTCACTTTCATTTCTGACCAAACACTGCATTTACACTCCTGTTCGTAAAAAACAAGACACCTTGAACGACTAGAGACAGGACGTTCATATTCACAGGAAACGTACATTAGTATCTTCTGCAGAAATGATTAGCATTTCCACACACGTGGGTTCACGGTCAACATCAATATCGCGCCCTAACACCACTTGCTGGTAAAATGTGCCTGCGGCTGTCGTTGTCACTATACACCGACGGTAATGGATCAGTGTGGCTTGAGCAGATGTACAGGATGCCTCGCAGACGTTTGCGTGAACCATCCTATCATGTCAGTGAGTTTGAACGAGGGCGCATTATTAGCATGATGCACCCATCCGGGAAATTGCTGCTCATGTGGGACGTTGTGTACAACTCTTCTTATAACCGAGACGAAACAAGTACCGAAATTTCTAGTTATTCATAACTAAAATACCTGTATCGGTTGTAACCGGTCGGTTTTTTCCATCCCTAATCAGATGCAACAACTACTGTGGAACAGGTTCGTTTGTGTCGGTAAGCAGTTGTATTACTTGTGACGTTTTCCGTCACGTTTTGTGTTGTTTTACCTTCACGTACAGTTGTGATGGCTAATTTGGTATGTTAAATAATTTAGGCATTACATTCCATGTGAGTTTCTTACGTTCCACATTCACTGGTTTGACTGGAAGTGTGGTGTGGAAGATCAAATGGTTCAAATGGCTCTAAGCACTATGGGACTGAACATCTGAGGTCATCAGTCCCCTAGAACTTAGAACTACTTAAACCTAACCAACCTAAGGACATCACACACATCCATGCTCGAGGCAGGATTCGTACCTGCGACCGTAGCAGCAGCACGGTTCCGGACTGAAGCTCCTACAACCGCTCGGTCACAGCGGCCGGCTGCGTGGAAGACTTCACGTTGTTGAGTAGATATAAAACGTCGTCCTGCAAAAGGTCAGGTCTTCTGATGTTTACTAGACTTTTTTGTTCTTGAAAGAAAACGACAATCTTCATTAAATATCTGTAGGTTAGAAGAGAATCGTAAATAAACTGCCTTGTAATCTACCATTGCCGGCCGCGGTGGTCTAGCGGTTCTGGCGCTGCAGTCCGGAACTGCGGGACTGCTACGGTCGCAGGTTCGAAACCTGCCTCGGGCATGGGTGTGTGTGATGTCCTTAGGTTGGTTAGGTTTAAGTAGTTCTAGGGGACTTATGACCTAAGATGTTGAGTCCCATAGTGCTCAGAGCCATTTTTTGAATCTACCATTTTGTACCTCCCAGCGTCGTTATGAAACTAAAGAAAGACAAATGTGGTTTAATTTTCCAGGTATTTCCGATTTTTACGGCACTACGTACCCCCAATATAGTAAAAACTATATTACAAATCAATATAGACGATATTATTTGTAATCATCCAATATTGCATTCAAAAGTGTAGCTTTCCGCCCGCTTGGAGCGCTGCTGTCACTGTGTATAACAAAAATAAGTAGTGTCGTGAAGGTACGAGTTAGACTGTGCTTATATCGTGTGATATCACTTCTGTCATTGGTAGTGGTCTCATTTCGCCGAGGAAGGGAGACTACAAGTTTTTCACGTAAGCCATATCCAGCTCATGCCTCTGATTGACTATTAGAGCCCGCAGAGTTACCAAATTGCGGGGATATTGACTGCTGCGATTCACTTGCTACCCCAAATACTCCCAGAAATTTTCCTTGGGGTTAAGATCGGGCGATTTAGCGGACCGTTCGAGGCTTAATACGATTCCTCAGTTCAAAAATGGTTCAAATGGCTCTGAGCACTATGGGACTCAACTGCTGTGGTCATTAGTCGCCTAGAACTTAGAACTAGTTAAATCTAACCAACCTAAGGACATCACAAACATCTATGCCCGAGGCAGGATTCGAACCTGCGACCGTAGCGGTCTTGCGGTTCCAGACTGCAGCGCCTTTAACCGCACGGCCACTTCGGCCGGCCGATTCTTCAGTGTTCCTCAAACTAGTAAAAGTACGCGTGGTGCAGAAACGTGTCGCCCTGGGACATTATCCTCGGGATCGACTACGCGTCTAACAGCAAGGTGTTGACACGCGCAGAGAAAATACCAGAGCTCAACAGTTCATTTAAGGAATTTAGGTTAACGATATCACATTGGCGCCACAATTCTGCCCATCGCCACGAAGAAGGTCGCCATACGACCCCATACCTACTTCTTCAAGTCTCTGCGAAGGCAGTCAAACTGAATATACAGGGTTGAAATTACTCGGTGTTCTTATGGTGTCCAAGGAAAACATTAAGGACACAACACTGTGTCAAAATGTCGAAAGTAACAAAACTGTTTCCCAAGACAGAAGAAACCAGTTCCACAATTGTTGTTACATCTGAGTAGGGATGGGAAGGTTTTACTATTAGAACCAAAATATCAGTTAGCCACATCACCCGTGCTAAAATTTTTCATTTCTAAATAAATCTTTTTAAAAACAGGAGTAATTTTTATTCGTAGTGTTTGCATTGCTTTGAAATATTGCGTTATTATAGGAAATGCGACCCCCCCCCCCCAATGAACCATGGACCTTGCCGTTGGTGGGGAGGCTTGCGTGCCTCAGCGATACAGATAGCCGTACTGTAGGTGCAACTACAACGGAGGGGTATCTGTTGAGAGGCCAGACAAACGTGTGGTTCCTGAAGAGGGGCAGAAGCCTTTTCAGTAGTTGCAGGGGCAACAGTCTGGATGATTGACTGATCTGGCCTTGTAACACTAACCAATTTTTCCCGAGGGCATGCAGCTTTACTGTATGGTTGATGATGATGGCGTCCTCTTGGGTAAAATATTCCGAAGGTAAAATAGTCCCCCATTCGGATCTCCGGGCGGGGACTACTGAAGAGGACGTCGTTATCAGGAGATGGTTGGTTGGTTGGTTGTTTGGGGAAGGAGACCAGACAGCGTGGTCATCGGTCTCATCGGATTAGGGAAGGATGGGGAAGGAAGTCGGCCGTGCCCTTTCAGAGGAACCATCCCGGCATTTGCCTGGAGTGATTTAGGGAAATCACGGAAAACCTAAATCAGGATGGCCGGACGCGGGATTGAACCGTCGTCCTTCCGAATGCGAGTCCAGTGTCTAACCACTGCGCCACCTCGCTCGGTGTTATCAGGAGAAAGAAAACGGGCGTTCTACGGATCGGAGCGTGGAATGTCAGATCCCTTAATCGGGCAGGTAGGTTAGAAAATTTAAAAAGGGAAATGGATAGGTTAAAGTTAGATATAGTGGGAATTAGTGAAGTTCGGTGGCAGGAGGAACAAGATTTTTGGTCAGTCGAATACAGGGTTATAAATACAAAGTCAAATAGGGGTAATGCAGGAGTAGGTTTAATAATGAATAAAAAAATAGGAATGCGGGTAAGCTACTACAAACAGCGTAGTGAAAGCATTATTGCGGCCAAGATAGACACGAAGCCCACGCCTACTACAGTAGTACAAGTTTATATGGCAACTAGTGTAACCTCCTCCTCACTTATCGACCTTAATGACAGTGAAAAATTAAACCGCGTGTACCTAATGGAAATTTGGGAAAAGCAATCGTCACCGAAGTTAATCTGTCGGAAAGAGGGAGGAAAGGGTTACATCTAAATGAAAGGAAAAATGCAAATGAAACTGGTGGAAATTAATTTTGAAAAGGGGTAAAGTTAATAAAGAAAGTAAATGTGCGGCCGTTACGTTAACAATTAACTAGCGGTAATTAGATATTTGAGATTTGGGAAAAATTACGGTCGCCAGTCCTATGGACAATTACTATAGTAACTGAAAAAGAAAGGTTATTGCACATATAATTAGCACTAGAAGCGTGGCAACTGAAGGTTGACACGTGTAGTGTGAAAACTGAAAGTTTGTCAGACGTAATAAATATCGCTACCCTCTGACTTAATTTAGCAAAAGAATTAATAAAACCGGAAAATTGAAAGTTAATTTAGTGACTGAAGTTAATAGTGAGATTTGTTTCTGAAGCACTACGAAATTCAGTAAAATAAGGTTAGTCTTGGGCTACCTCAACAATCATTTCAAAAGCTACTTGAATCTACGCAATTTAGAAATAAGAGATTTAACTTTGAACTTGAATTAAATGATTATTGTGAAGAATTAACAATAGTAACATTTAGTACGTACCAAGCCGAGCTGCAGTCACAGGTAAGCTAAAATATGGTAACAAAACTCGCACTCTTAATTTGTGCTTGTGTAATCTAAATATTGTAGCCAGCTATGAATACCTTAACTGAACTTTGAAATTAAAGCAGTGAAATCGAATGATATTACTTTAATGCTGGCGTTTGAATTTCAACGACACTCGGGTTCATGCCGGAAAAGGAAGGGACCCTGCTTGGTAATACAATTGGGACAATGAGCAACAAAGGTTCATGCTACGTTGCTGTAATTTAGTGAGAAAGATTTAACAGTTTGAAAAGCTGAGGTCTGCCATACAGTTCTAAAAGTTTACGTGCTACCAGTCTTCCTTGTTGGTTGATTGAAGGTTTGAGGTCGTCGATCGAGGAGGTGGCGACAGTAACTCATTATCGGCCGCCGCTGTTGCAGAAGCTGGATGTTGGCGCGCCTTCTTCTCGGCACGGTCTCCAGCCGAAACGGGCTCTTGATGTGTGCCAGCTAACGCCTTCCGTCCGCGACACCATGTCAGAAACTATCATAACAATTCGGCGCAATTACATGCTGCCAAACCCCGAAAGCGCGGCAACTCGCGGGAGCGTCACACAACACACCTGCTCCACTGCACTCCTCCAGCCAGACTCCCTCTGCTCAGCCCGCGCTCCACGCGGCAGAGTTAACACTACCAAAGATCCTAAACACTTTTGTTCACCACACGACCTATCGATGTAATCGTTCAATAGCATATTTTTTCCTAGGCACGACCCAGCGTAAAAATACAAATAATATTTACAAAACAAAGCAATTATACATCGACATAAATGCAAGTATATATATATATATATATATATATATATATATATATATATATATATATATATATAAAAACAGTAACACAATTACAATACATAAATAGACAGAATTGTCATATCTTCAGGTGACAAAAATAAGGAAAAATTTATAGTGCAGTAGATGGAAATAGGAGGATATGCATTTCCGGTGTTACACTAGCTCTGCAGATGACGAAGAAATTGAAGAAATGCATGACGAAATAAAAGAAATTATTCAGATAGTGAAGGGAGACGAAAATGTAATAGTTCTGGGTGACTGGAATTCGGTAGTACGAAAAGGGAGAGAAGGAAACGTAGTAGGTGAATATGGATTGGGGCTAAGAAATGAAAGAGGAAGCCGCCTGGTAGAATTTTGCATAGAGCACAACTTAATCATAACTAACACTTGGTTCAAGAATCATAAAAGAAGGTTGTATACATGGAAGAAGCCTGGAGATACTGACAGATTTCATATATATTATATAATGTTAAGACAGACATTTAGGAACCAGGTTTTAAATTGTAAGACATTTCCAGGGGCAGATGTGGACTCTGACCACAATCTATTGGTTATGAACTGTAGATTAAAACTGAAGAAACCGCAAAAAGGTGGGAATTTAAGGAGATGGGATCTGGATAAACTGACTAAACCAGAGGTTGTACAGAGTTTCAGGGAGAGCGTAAGGGAACAAATGGCAGGAATGGGGGAAAGAAATATAGTAGAAGAAGAATGAGTAGCTTTGAGGGATGAAGTAGTGAAGGCAGCAGACGATCAAGTAGGTAAAAAGACGAGGGCTAGTAGAAATCCTTGGGTAACAGAAGAAATATTGAATTTAATTGATGAAAGGAGAAAATATAAAAATGCAGTAAATGAAGCAGGCAAAAAGGAATACAAACGTCTGAAAAATGAGATCGGCAGGAAGTGCAAAATGGCTAAGCAGGGATGGCTAGAGGACAAATGTAAGGATGTAGAGGCTTATCTCACTAGGGGTAAGATAGATACTGCCTACAGGAAAATTAAAGAGACCTTTGGAGATAAGAGAACCACTTGTATGAACATCAAGAGCTCAGATGGAAACCCAGTTCTAAGCAAAGAAGGGAAAGCAGAAAGGTGGAAGGAGTATATAGAGGGTCTATACAAGGGCGATATTCTTGAGGACGATATTATGGAAATGGAAGAAGATGTAGATGAAGATGAAGTGGGAGATACGATACTGCGTGAACAGTTTGGCAGAGCACTGAAAGACCTGAGTCGAAACAAGGCCCCGGGAGTAGACAACATTCCATTAGAACTACAGTCGGCCTTGGGAGAGCCAGTCCTGACAAAACTCTACCATCTGGTGAGCAATATGTATGAGACAGGCGAAATACCCTCAGACTTCAAGAAGAATATAATAATTCCAATCCCAAAGAAAGCAGGTGTTGACAGATGTGAAAATTACCGAACTATCAGTTTAATAAGTCACCGCTGCAAAATACTAACACGAATTCTTTACAGACGAATGGCAAAACTAGTAGAAGCCGACCTCGGGGAAGATCAGTTTGGATTCCGTAGAAATATTGGAACACGTGAGGCAATACTGACCCTACGACTTATCTTAGAAGCTAGATTAAGGAAAGGCAAACCTACGTTTCTAGCATTTGTAGACTTAGAGAAAGCTTTTGACAATGTTGACTGGAATACTCTCTTCAAAATTCTGAAGGTGGCAGGGGTAAAATATAGGGAGCGAAAGGCTATTTACAATTTGTATAGAAACCAATTTGTATAGAAAAGAGGCATGAAAGGGAAGCAGTGGTTGGGAAGGGAGTGAGACAGGGTTGTAGCCTCTCCCCGATGTTATTCAATCTGTATATTGAGCAAGCAGTGAAGGAAACCAAAGAAAAATTCGGAGTAGGTATTAAAATCCATGGAGAAGAAATAAAAACTTTGAGGTGCGCCAATGACATTGTAATTCTGTCAGAGGCAGCAAAGGACTTGGAAAAGCAGTTGAATGGAATGGATAGTATCTTGAAAGGAGGATATAAGATGAACACCAACAAAAGCAAAACGAGGATAATGGAATGTAGTCGAATTAAGTCGGGTGATGCTGAGGGAATTAGATTAGGAAATGAGACACTTAAAGTAGTAAAGGGGTTTTGCTATTTGGGAAGCAAAATAACTGACGATGGTCGAAGTAGAGAGGATATAAAATGTAGGCTGGCAGTGGGAAGGAAAGCGTTTCTGAAGAAGAGAAATTTGTTAACATCGAGTATAGATTTAAGTGTCAGGAAGTCGTTTCTGAAAGTATTTGTATGGAGTGTAGCCATGTATGGAAGTAAAACATGGATGATAAATAGTATAGACAAGAAGAGAATAGAAGCTTTCGAAATGTGGTGCTACAGAAGAATGCTGAAGATTAGATGGGTAGATCACATAACTAATGAGGAGATGTTGAATAGGATTGGGGAGAAGAGAAGTTTGTGGCACAACTTGACTAGAAGAAGGGATCGGTTGGTAGGACATGTTCTGAGACATCGAGGGATCACCAATTTAGTATTGGAGGGCAGCGTGGAGGGTAAAAATCGTAGAGGGAGACCAAGAGATGAATACACCAAGCAGATTCAGAAGGATGTAGGTTGCAGTAGGTACTGGGAGATGAAGAAGCTTGCACAGGATAGAGTAGCATCAAACCAGTCTCAGGACTGAAGACCACAACAACAACAGGAAATGGGAAAAGTGACCAGTGCCATTTTAATAAGAACATCGGCAGAAACGAGATAACACATGGCACAAAAACTGGTACAGCATTACTGAGACAAGAATATTCCTATTGCCGTGTGTCGTGGCTTGAAGTACGCGTGTACTTGCAGTGTGAAGGACTTGCCCGCTGTCGTCACGTACACCCGTTGCACTATAGAATGGCACCAATCTGGAAGTATGAGACCTACGAAGTTGTCATAAAGGACGTGAATGAAACCGCGACCTCTCTTGGGGCGTTTATTTTCACATATCTTGAGGTCGAAAACGACATTTTGAGTTGCGATGCGCAACGAGTGACGCTCTTGACGACCTTTGATGTTGCGACACGATTCAACTCTTCTGCAAGGACACTGTGAGGCTGCAATACAGTTCAGAGTGACCCCACCCCATTTTGTGTGTAGCGTGATCGCAGTTTTTGCGATTGTATGGAGGGTGGAACCACTAGGGACCCTTCAAAACAATTCGACGAAAATTGAATATGATCCAAGCAGACAAAGCTGAAGATGCTTTTTCATCCATCCTTTCGCGTCCCCTTGCGTTATGATAACAGATGCGTGCGACATTGACATGTGCTCCAATAAAACGGTAAAGGATTCCCCCCCCCCCCCCCCCATATCGGAAACATCGTCGATGTCGCCTAGATCTTTGTTGATTTAAAAATGTCCCTGTACCGAACACGCATCCACCGCTTCTGAGCGCCCGCAGTATTGGCAACACTTTTGACATCTCCTCATATTTCAGAAGTGGCCGGGAGGCACTAGTATCGAAAGCGTTGCCTGTCCTACCACCTCAGAGGCTTGCACGAATGTCGTCGCGTTCCAAATAATACTGCAAAACGTCGTCTCCGACCGCGAAACGTGTGAAAATGAAGGCCGCAAGGGAACGGCTGATTCCACTCCTGTCCTTGTGAAGGCTCCCGAGGCCTTTTCACGTCGGTTCTGAGCAGCGGTGCTTCCGAAATGTTTTCCTCAGGCACCCATAAGAAAACACGTGATTTCAACACTGGGCGTCGCGGTTCTGATTGCCAACGCACAGACGTCAAGACGTCAACAGAAGCGGTGAGACGTGGGTGTGGGGACGTGTGACGACCTTCCCACGGTGAGACACTACAGTGGTGGCGTTGGGCAGAATTGTGGTTAAACGTGGTGCCAAAATTGACATCTTAATAAACGTGAACGTGGTCAGTAGTAGGCCGTAATGCGATGTTTATTTAATTGTACGATTAGCTAATTTCGACTAAGCTTGACTGTCGAGCACATTTGTAACATCTGCATTTCATGTAATTTTCAAATCACTCTTAATTACAAATAAAATTAGCCATATTCGGTCATGTTTCATAAGGATCCACGACCTTAAAGATGTCACTGTATCGTGGATCATTTTTTAAAATGACGGAATACGGCTACTTTTTACTTGTAATTAAAGCAATTTGAAAATGATCTGAAATACAGATGTTACCAATGTGCTTGATAATGACGCTTAGTGAAATTAGCTAATCGCACAATTCAACAATCGTCGTATTAGAGCCTACTAAGGACCATGTTTATGTTTATTAAGCATCTGGAGGCTGTGGATCTCCACAAATACAATTTTTTTTTTTTTTAAAGTGGACATCGTTAACCCAACTTACGCCTTACGTGAACTTTCGAGCTCTGACCTTTTCCTTGCAAGTGTCGACACCTTGCTATTTGAAGCGTCACCGAATCCGTTGGTTACGTCACAGGGTATCACGCTTTTGCAGCATTACGAAGGTACGTTGCATGCAGCTTTGAGCCAAATTTCTAACTTCTGCTTCATGATAGGAGGAAAAAAACTAAACCCTTTTAATTTTGTTGCGCACTATACAGAGTGGTAAGAAACTGTCTGAAAAGCATATCAGGATGTTGCAGAGTAGGTTGTGCTGAGGAATAATTGTTCATAAAGAAATTATGATACGTTGGACGGTTTCCGAGTAAATTATCATTGAAGTTAGCAAATCAGAGCATTGCACGCGTAAATTCAAGCGGCCCGCAACATACAGTTAGCGTCAGTTGTTCTCATAGCGTAGATGGCATCGTACGAGACTACTCCGCCTTCGTCTCGCGTTTGATCCTTATTACCACCCCACGCCTGATTTTTGTATCGCTCTGTTGTTCGGTTTTAGGAAACTAAAAGGAGAACACATTTGGTCACACCGCCTCTGGCGGTCCGCTTGAATTTGTGGACGCAACGGCCTGATTGGCTAATTTCAGTGCCAATTAGCTCTGATACGGCGCAACGAATCGTATTTCTTTTCTTTGCAATTATTTCTCAGCACGACCTATCCTGGACTACCATTACAAGTTTCTCAGAGTCCTTCTCAGCACCTCGTCTAAAACTAACATATGCGTAAGTGGAACTTTGTCGCTCCAGATCTAAAGACTTTAATTAGTGTTTAACTAAACTCAAAATCTCATTTATACACTGCAGCACCAAGCAAACTGGTGTAGACATGCGTATTCAAATACAGAAAAACAGAGATATGTAAACAGGCAGAATACGGCGCTGTGGTCGGCAACGTCTATATAAAACGAGTGTATGGCGCAGTTTTTATGCAAGTTACTTCCGCTACAATGGCAGGTTATCAAGATTTGAGTCTGAACGTGGTGTCATAGTCGCCGCACGAGCGATAGGACACAGTATCTCCGAGGTAGCGATGAAGTGGGAATTTTCCCGTACGACCATTTCACGAAAGTACCATGAATGTCAGGAAACCGTTAAAACGTCAAATCTCCGACATCGCTGCGGCCAGAAAAAGATCCTGCATGAACGGGACAACGACGACTGAAGAGAATCGTTCAACGTGACAGAAGTGCAACCCTTCCTCATATTTCTGTAGATTTCAATGCTGGACCATGAACAAGTGTCAGCTTGCGAACCATTCAACGGATCATCATCGATATGGGTTTCGGAACCGAAAGCTCACTCGTGTACCCTTGATGACTGCACGACACAAAGCTTTACGCCTCCCCTGGTACCGTCAACACCGAAATTTGACTGTTGATAACTGGAAACACGTTGCCTGGTCGGACGAGTTTCGTTTCAAATTGTATCGAGCTGATTGACGTTTACGAGTTTGAGGACAACCTCTTAAGGGGCTCCGGAACGCCCTATACTTGCAATGTTAAAATAACGCTTATAAATTACATCTTTCCTCACAAAGTATTTGAGGTAGGAAGTTGAACTTTTTACAGATTATTTATTGGAATATGGGCTACAACTTAACACAGGGATTTTACAAAATTTTAGTTCAGTTATTAAAGATGATTTTTTTTCAATTGTAATGAAAATTCATAACATTTTTTTGCAATTTTTTATTTATATATTCAAAAATATACAGTTTTTTGGAAAAAGGCTGTGTTAAATTATGCAGAAGGTACTGTGTAACATTTACTGAAAGTTTGAAACAAATATGTTTGGAAGATCCTTAGAAAATATGTGATTAGTATGAGAAAATAAAAGTTTTGGGAATCGAGCGACAAAGATTGGATTAACTTTTTAGTGCATTCCAGGTCCATAGGATGGATTATCTTCATCCTCTGCAAACTCCTCCTCCAGCTCCCTCTTGTTCCTCCTCCTGTTTACTCTTGCTTGTATTTCTAGACTCTTTACAGCCCTGTCTGCAGCCCGAAGGCGTTCCTTGTCTAAAGCAAGCATCGCTCGTACCATGTTAGAACCTATCTTCATTCCCATATTTCTAAATACCTTTGGCTTTCCAACATTTCTCCTTTTCTTAAAAACCTTCAGAGGATTTCTAATAACTTTACTTTTACTCATTATTATACTTCAACAAAACAGAGACTCAAGAAACAGAATATTTTCGAGATAACGACAGAGTAAATAAACATGAAACAATCGACAATCACACCAGCGATATATATTGAACCATCACAAGTTAGCCACAACACATACTTTATCTCACATCACTAAAATGTACCTGATGAACACGGACGTTAATAATAACATCATTTGACAGCAGTTTAACAGCGCCATAGTGGGTCACGCCCATGTAGAACACATTTCAAAAAAAATTTAAAAATAGTTGTAGTCTTCGGAATTGAATAAATTATATATCTATTAAAAGGTAATAGTCTGCAGATTCAGAAAACTCAAAAAAGTAAAAATTGAACTTTTCATGATTTTGAGCCTTTCCGGAGCCCCTTAATCACTGGACCGTGCATGTCGGCAGTGGACTGTTGAAGCTGCTAGAGGGTCTGTAATGGTGTGGGACGTGTGATATGGGACCACTGATACATCTAGACACGACTCTGACGGGTGACAGGTACGTAAGCATCCTGTCTGACCACCTGCATCCATTGATGTCCATTATGCATTCCGACGAACTTGGGCAATTCCATCAGGATAATGCGACACACTCACACGTCCACAACAGCTACAGAGTGGCTCCAGGAACACTCTTCTAAGTTTAAACAGTTCCGCAGGCCACCAAACTCGCCAGAAATGAACATTATTGAGGATATCTGGGATGCCTTACAAGGTGCTGTTCAGAAGAGATGTCCATCCCCTCGTACAATTACGGATTTATTGACAGTTCTGCAGGATTCATGGTGTCAGTTCCCTGCAGTATGTTCCCCGGAGTATGCTGATGCATTAGCTCCATACTAAACAATCGTATACAACCGTTCGCTCGACGAAAGATCCGTACCCAAAGACTGGAACGTTGCACAGGTCACACCAATATTCAAGAAGCGTAGTAGGAGTAATCCACTAAATTACACACCCATACTGTTAACGTCGATATGCAGCAGGATTTTGGAACATATATTGTGTTCGAACATTATGAATTACATCAAAGAAAACGGTCTATTGACACACAGCCAACATGGGTTTAGAAAACATCGTTCCTGTGAAACACAACTACCTCTTTATTCACATGAAGTGCTGAGTGCTATTGACAAGGGATTTCAGATCGATTCCGTATTCCTGGATTTCCGGAAGGCTTTTGACACTATACCACACAAGCGGCTCGTAGTAAAATTGCGTCCTTATGGAATCTCGTCTCAGTTATGTAGCTGGATTTGCGATTTCCTGTCAGAGAGGTCACAGTTCGTAGTAATTGACGGAAAGTCATCGAGTAAAACAACAGTAATTTCAGGCGTTCCCCAAGGTAGTGTTATAGGCCCTTTGCTGTTTATTATCTATATAAACGATCTGGGAGACAATCTGAGCAGCCGTCTTCGGTTGTTTGCAGATGACGCTGTCGTTTATCGACTAATAAAGTCATCAGAAGATCAAAACAAACTGCAAAACGATTTAGAAAAAATATGTGAATGGTGCTAAAAGTGGCAGTTGACCCTAAATAACGAAAAGTGTGAGGTCATCCACATGAGTGCTAAAAGGAACGCGTTGAACTTCGGTTACACGATAATACAGTCTAATGCAAAAGCCGTGAATACCTAGGTATTACAATTACGAACAACTTAAATTGGAAAGAAAACATAGAAAATGTTGTGGGGAAGGCTAACTAAAGGCTGCGTTTTATTGGCAGTACACTTAGAAAATGTAACAGATCTACTAAGGAGATTGCATACACTACGCTTGTCCGTCCTCTTTTAGAATACTGCTGCGCGGTGTGGGATCCTTATCAGGTAGGACTGACGGAGTACATTGAAAAAGTTCAAAGAAAGGCGACAAGTTTTGTATTATCGCGAAATATGGGAGGAAGTGTCACAGAAATGATACAGGATTTGGGCTGGGAATCATTAAAAGAAAGGTGTTATTCGTTGAGACGGAATCTTCTCACGAAATTCCAATTACCACCTTCTCCTCCGAATGCGAAAATATTTTGTTGACACCGACCTACATAGGGCGGAACGATCACCATGATAAAATAAGGGAAATCAGAGCTCGTACGGTTCATTCTTTCCGCGCGCCATACGAGATTGGTATAATAGAGAATTGTGAAGGTGCTTCGATGAACCCTCTGCCGGGCACTTAAATGTGATTTGCAGAGTATCCATGTAGATGTAGATGTACTTCAGACAATAAATGAGTCCATGCCACGTCGTGTTGCGGCATTTCCAAGTGATCGCCGAGGCCCTACACTATATTAGGTAGGTGTACCAGTTTGTTTGGCTCTTCAGTGTAAGAAAGGGAGCCACCACACAGTGGAAGAAACTCTAGTTTAAATCCTGCTAAAAATGTAGATGGTGGATAGACTCAAGTTTCAATCAAGTGTAAAACTGTAATCTGTTCGCAAATAGAGATCACGCGCTGAAACGCTTAAAGCAAAATCTCCAAGTTTGACTATCACAGTTATTTCGGCGGTGCCGGAGCACGGTTTGCTGCGAGCTACAGCGTAGCAGAACACCAGATAGCGAATCGCTGCTCGCGACCGCGGTATTTAATTTCCCGCCTCCTCGGTTCTTTCTGGCAGAATGCCTGCTGTGTTTGATGCGGATAACACGGGAGAGCAGCCGAACGGATAAAAGCCGCGATTCCATCCCCCCCTCCCCCTCCCACGTGCGCCAAAGGGACCTGGCCGCCGCTTCATTTGCACCGATCGCTCTGTACTGACCGGGCTGGGCCGTGGCGTGGATTGCGGCGGCCAAAGCGAGATGCCACCCCGGCGCTAGCGTGGCGGCTGCCGGCTGCCGGTGTTAATATTTGCCGTGGGCCTGCGCGCGGCTCGACCGACAGAGCCAGCGCAAACGCAGCCGCGAGCTTCACACGGCCCGGTGGCTTCCCACGGTATCCGTGGCTCACGAATCCCAGCGGCGCAATGCGCGAATCGCGGCGTGGTGTGGGAGCGGCCAGCTGGCGCGCCCGACTTACACGAGTACCTGTGGCATTCGCCACAACTCTTTTCGCTCTCATGCCGAAGCACATTCGATACCGGGACACTAAACGTTATTACCAGTCAAACAGTTTACACTCACAAAGATGATACGCCTCAGTCCTTTATCCTCCCACTTAACAGCTGACTATAGCTTGCCAGGTTTGTAACGACCTTGCTCTCTTTTTCTCTAAATATCGCGAATTTTTTACTCAGCTACTTAATTTTTTTCTCACAAGCTGCGACATTCAAAATGGTTCAAATGGCTCTGAGCACTATGGGACTCAACATCTTAGGTCATAAGTCCCCTAGAACTTAGAACTACTTAAACCTAACTAACCTAAGAACATCACACACACCCATGCCCGAGGCAGGATTCGAACCTGCGACCATAGCAGTCCCGCGGTGCTGCGACATTGTCGTGAATAAAACAGTGACGCGTATATACAATAAGTTTCCTTTAATTTACGTCTATGGTCACAAACTTTTTGTTAACAGATTACCGGCTTCGGTCTATAATGACCATCATCAGATCTGCAGCAAAAAATGGGAAAAATCCTAAATACACAGTGTAAATAATACTTGGTTCAAATGGCTCTGAGCACTATGGAACTCAACTGCTGTGGTCATAAGTCCCCTAGAACTTAGAACTACTTAAACCTAACTAACCTAAGGACAGCACACAACACCCAGCCATCACGAGGCAGAGAAAATCCCTGACCCCGCCGGGAATCGAACCCGGGAACCCGGGCGTGGGAAGCGAGTACGCTACCGCACGACCACGAGATGCGGGCATAAATAATACTGTTTTCAGTGAGTTACAATCTAGCAAATCACCATGAAATACAGATACAACAGATAATGTTCTAAATGTAAGGCACTGTGATCTGGGCAGAAGGCATTACACGCCAGGAATGGCAATAAACTAAGAATTGTGTAAGAACTCGCTGCAGTTTACAGCTTCAGGTATTGAAATATTAAGGTAAGTCCACAAACACAGCAGAAGGCATCAGACGCCAGGAATGGAAGTAAATAAGGTTTAAAGGCTTACTGCTAAAATACAAATACCAAATTAAAATTTTAAGGCAAATGACCACAATCACGGCTGAAGGCCTTACACGCTAGAAACGGCAATTATATTAAAAATTTTGAAACCTGCTGTAAAAGCAGCAAATACAATAGTAAAAGTTAATTAAAAAAAACAAGCAACTGATACAGACGGTGCTCCAGGAATCGACCTCTGAGAAGGACCGGCAACAAACACTTTCGCGAGCGATGGGATAGGCAGCCAAGAGTTGCATTCACTTCACGAGATAGTAACTCAGACTAGTGGCAGTCTAACGAATGACTAATGATAATCTTCGTGAAACTACCGGACGTCCAATAAACCAAATGCAACGATGGAACGATACACCAAAGCCGGAAGCAGCGGTCTGCACTACGTCTAGAATACTGTGTTTAGAGCCCCCAGAACGAGAAGGGAATCAGTACCACCAGAGTAGAAGAATCACCAACCGGCCTACAATCAAGAAAGCTGCCAAAACCACACTCCTTACCGGACAGCAGCGGAAAGGCCAGGAAATGTACAGTGCCGTTACATATACTAACCCCCGGGGCAGGTAACTGGGGCGTTAGCGGCTACCAGGCAAGAAAAATTACCGCTGGTTGAACTCAGCAAAGTCTAACAAGCTGAACGCAGTAAATAGTAATAAGAAGTCGAGAAAAGCTAATCAGATCCGCCTTCCCCAAGCACTCCACTCACTGCTCTTCCGCTTGGCGACACTTCGAGTAGCAATACGAACCCAAGTCACTGGAAAATCGCGAGATGTCACAGTAGTGGAGGTTTCTCTACTTGAATTGAAATGCACTCATCTTAAAGCTTGCTGGGTCCGGTTTACGACGAAGTCGTGCACCCTCGTGACCACAGCCCTTACATCCAGCAGTCCATGCGTGACGCTAGCGGTCCCAGCGTGTTCTCATAATGCGCGCACCTGGCTTCTAAATGGTTCAAATGGCTCTGAGCACTATGGGACTTAACATCTGAGGTCATCAGTTCCCTAGAACTTAGAACTGCTTAAACCTAACTAACCTAAGGACATCACACACATCCATGCCCTAGGCAGGATTCGAACCTGCGACCGTAGCAGTCGGACTTGGCTTCTCCTCAGTCCCTAACCGAACTCGCACACTCACACGACCCGGCAAAACAGCGACGTCGCCCCAAAGATAGGGAAACAGTTACTACATATCGATAACCGCCGCTGCTGCCACTAGCGGACAGGCAACGCTTGCGAAACCGAATGGCGCCAGTCAACACGAGAAGAAGACAAACAACCGCAACCATGCCAACTAAACGATACCGTCTGGCTTCCAACAGAGGGCGGAAACCTACAAACAGCACCAGCGCGAGCTGCATCACGGCTCATGGGCATGCTTTAGCTTAAAGTGGATTAGTGTCAAAATGTTTTCTAAAATTCCACAGTGCACAGTTCACCAATGAATGGCTGAAAATAATTTTTAGCCTTAATAAAAGCATAAAACAGTTACGTAAAACAGTTACAATGGATGCGATATCCAAACCCAATGTGAAGTTACTTTCTCTAGCGAGCAGAAGTTGAACCACAGGGAGCTGAAAAGGCCGTTAGTGTAGCTTGCACGCATCGTGGACTGCTTACAAAGCATGTTTACAAAACATTCACGATTCAATTACGAACTTACGGAGTAATTTTAAAGGTAGTTATCAATGACAGTGCGGCAGATGTCCAGAAAGCTGGTGTTTATAACTAAGCATTGCTCCTTAAGCGTCTCCCATGGATTTTTTGATGTTGGCGTAGATTTCTAATTCTTAAAGAATCCCTTGTTCATTGTATGAAGGATTACGAAATCGATTTAGATGCTGGGCTCAATGTTACTCTCCAGCACAAAGGATATTATACTTATGGCGGTCTTCAGAACCACATGAAAATGGCGTAATTGTAAAGCTCGAAACCGGCAGTCGGCACAATAAAGTTCTCAGCAACAACTGGAGCAGTTTCCATTAAATAAGTAGTAGCGAAAACTCACAAATCAACTTACTGTTTCGTAAAATATTAGGCTCTAAACTGTATAGACTCTTACTTGAGTCAGAACCAGTTCTGCAAGTATTGTTTTCGACATCTTTGTTGGTACCTAAAAACATATTTTCTGAGGTATTCAGCAGCTTCATGAAGTGCTGACATAAAGGAAAAAATTCCGATGCTGGTACCTCAGAACATAGCTTCAAAGTATTCAGCACATTCTTGATGTGATGACGTAAGGGAACAAAAAGAAGTCGTTAGGCAAGAGAATAATAATTTGATTACCGACGACGAGACATTGTTTCATTGTCTTTGTCCGTTACGCGATTTCTTGTTTCATGTATTGCTTTGGTGAAGATAGGCATGAAGTTTTTGTTTTCTTACCTGATTTCATCTATGATTTGCGCAAACAAATTGTTATATGCCATTCAGCATTATTTGTTCTTTAGTCCTCTAAATCATTGGTGCGATGTCTTCCGTATAACCGAAGAAACCAGCTAAAACTTTCTTACAAGCGTTTCGTGAACGAACCACTTCCGTTGCTTTCGGTTCATCTTGCACAGCTACCAAAACATTTAACTGCTGCTCAGTTCCCGGAACTTATGTAGTATCCCATTTTCGTCTCCGTTGCCATGTTGTCTAAGAATTTTTTTGAAAAATTCCTCACACAAATTGGCATGAACCTGTCTTTTGAGCTGAGAAATTATCTTTTTTCGCAGCTAAATGTAAATCAAGTGTACTGCAGTCTGATAGGTGTTTAAGGATGCCTCTTCCTTACAGTAAGCGAACAGGGTATTTATAACCAGCTAGCTGCGCTAAAGTGTCAAGTGCCATGCTTAAATGGATTAGAACAAGGACTAAAACCTTTAAGTTTAAAATCTGCCTCCACTTGGTTGTAAGATTTTCCTGTAGGAGAGTTAATACCGTTCCGTGTGTGCGGTGGGAGTGAAGGAGGGGGAGGGGGGAGAGAGAAAAAGAGAGAGACTTAAAAGTGCATAGGTACTCCGTCCGTGACTAGAATTCTACTCTTCACAATTTGATTTAATTAAGAACACACGTCACCCTGTAGGTCCAAGTTCACTAGTGTTCACTTTCTAAGGTAGATGAACGTTGAGACCAGATATCGATACTTGGCATTAATTTACGAGTCTGCAACGGTGCGCCATCTGCGGAATATATGGCAGTTCCCACGAGTAGCTCGCGGCTCAATTCATGCAATTAATTTCCTCATTTAATGACTTAATTACCAATTCTGTTAGGCTCTATAAATTTGCTCTGCTAATTATAACTGCGAGATAATTATCTTCTTAAATTTAATGCGGACCATTGAAATTTGCGTTTAGGAATTGCATCATCCAATACACAGCTTTGTTTATTTTCATTCTGACCATCGATTACAGTCAGTCTGACTACCCTCGGGCTACAAAAGACGTATTTCAGTTTGTATCTCAAGATGAAAGTAATTAATTTAGGTATAACTTAAGATACTACTAATCATCTACGTCTGTAAGTTCTTCATTTGTGTGGCATACTGTCTGTAGCTGCCTTACAATTCTTGAGGGTATATTCGTTCTGTCGTTGCACCAACTAAAAATTTGTGTTTTTTCTCACTGGACGCGTTTCGCTTTATTGAGGTAAAGCAACATCGGTGGTTTCTAATTAAGTAATTCATATTTTGATTTGCTTTAAGATCGAAAATTTATGAACTAACTGTTTTCGTATCTTAAAGCAAATTAGAATATAAATAACTTAATTAGAGACCACTAATGATGCTTTACCTCAAAAATACGAAACGTGTCCGGTGAGAAAAAACACGCATTTTTTGTAGTTGCAACGACGGAACGAAAATACCCTCAAGAATCTACGTCTGTGTTCCAGTATAAATTCACTGGAAGACAAGCATTATGAATGAGGCATTTTCAAAAAGTAGGTGTACTAGTTTTTTTATATTTTTTCAGACAAAAGTATTTGAAAAATGTTACAGGATGCTGTTAATACACTCGTTGAGTGTTTTCGCACATAATCGCCATCTCGTTCAGATCATGTAGCGAGCCGTGGCACAAGTTTCTTTATGTCCTCCTCGAAGAACTCACTTGTCAGCTCGTTTCCCCCTTCAGAACCTCTTTCTGAATCTGCTTGAAAATTTAATTGCATTCATGTGTGCCTTCATTGAGGTAAAAATATGATAATATGAAGGCAAAAAGTGAAGGTAATACGGGAGAGGGTTCAAAACATCGTAACCAAATGACCGTTTTGAACATGGCTGTCTTTCAGCAACCGTATATAAGCCTCAACGAAGAAACTACACAGCTAGACCGTTCCAAATAATTGTTTAGTCAATGTGCTAAACAATTATTTTGAACGATCTCCTCGCAATGTAGCTTTACGAGTTTTAGAATTTCATTCTGATGAAAACATCCTTAGAGGTGCCCAAACCTAGGTCAATGTGCTAAATAATTATTTGCAACCGGTTGGCTCTGTTATTCCTCCGTTGTGTCTAGCCAAATGAGTCCGACAGCACCTTGGTAGCTAAGACTGTGTGAGGACGGACGTTGTCGTCCCATAACCACACGTCTCTCGTCAGTAGTCCCCTCATTTGTGTTGAATGCTCCTTTCGAGTTTTTCTTGTGGTCTCACAATATCGTTGTACATCGACGATCTTCCCTGGGGCAGAAGATCGACCACAATTATGCCTTTTCGGTACCAAAACACTGAAGCCATGTTTTTTTGCCCTGAAATTGTGCTAGCGAATTTTTTGGAAAATGGGGAATTGGTGTTACACCGCTGTAAGACTGTCTTTTTGTCTCAGGCGTGTAATGAACCACCCACGTTTCATCTCTAGCCACACTAGAGCTCAGAAAATAATCACCTCCAATTCAAGTCGCTCGAGAAACTTGCGGACGCTACTGACCCGATTTTTCTTGTGCTGCTCTGTTAGCTGTTTTGGGACCCATCTTGGTCATAGTTTCCGATATCCCAGCGTTTCTGTGAGTGTTTCGTGTAAGAGAATTCTGGAGACTTGTGGAAACATTGCAGAAATTTCATTCACTGTCAATCGGCTTTTACGAACAGTTTCCTCCGTTTTTTGCACCAATTCATCAGTCAAAATGTAATGTCTTCCACTCTTCTGCTCATCATGAACATTTGATCTGCCTGCACTAAACTCCCTACACCACTTAAACACACTTCGTGCTAACCCGTTTTCATCCGCGAATAAATTTCGGTAGATGTTATTCTTTCCGCGAGTACGAAGCAGATCACAGTATGTGGCTCGCACTTGACGGGATTTCTTACCGGCATCTTTCACGCAGCTACTCACTACAGCGTGAGTTTAGGTACTGCCTTGTTCTTGCGACGTTCGCTCTACCGCTCAGTTTTGCCAACTGTAAAAAAAACACACCCCGTTATTGCCACATCACACTTACTTTCTGAACATATCTCGTATTCTCCGACGCAGATAGCATCTTCCAGCAGGATAGTTGCCAGACTCGTGCTACAGTAGTTTGAGGAAAACGATAGTGAACTCACGTTGATGTTTTCGCCTGACCTGAATCCGATGGAACACATCTGGACCGCTATTGTGCACTAGTTCCGCGGTCACAAACCACCGCTCCGTAATTTATGACAATTGTATGATCTATGCGTAGATATCTGAGTCGCATACCTCCGGAAATATACCATCGACTTGTTGAATCTACACCACGCAGAATCGCTGCTGTAGTGCGTTCTAAACACGTTAAAACAACCACCTCTAGCCGTAATAACGGCCTTGATACGCCTGGGCATTGAGTCAAACAGAGTTTGGATGGCGTGTACAGGTACAGCTGCCCATGCAGCTTCAACACGATACCACAGTTCATCAAGAGTAGTGACGCGTATTGTGACGAGCCAGTTGCTCGGCCACCATTGACCAGGCGTTCTCAGTTGCTGAGAGATCTGGAGAATGTGCTGGCCAGGGCAGCATTCGAACATTTTCTGTATCTAGAAAGGCCCGTACAGGACCTGCAACATGCGGTCGTGTATTATCCTGCTGAAATGTAGGGTCTCGCAGGGATCGAATGAAGGGTAGAGCCACGGGTCGTAACACATCTGAAATGTAACGTCCACTGTTCAAAGTGCCGTCAGTGCGAACAAGAGGTGACCGAGACGTGTAACCAATGGCACCCCATATCATCACGTCGGGTGATACGCCAGTATGGCGATGACGAATACACACTTCTAATGTGCGTTCACCGTGATGTCGCCAAACACGCATGCGACCATCATGATGCTGTAAGCAGAACCTGGATTCATCCGAAAAAATGACGTTTTGCCATTCGTGCACCCAGGTTCGTCGTTGAGTACACCATCGCAGACGCTCCTGTCCGTGATGCAGCGTCAAGGGTAACCGCAGCCATGGTCTCCGAGCTGATAGTACATGCTGCTGCAAACGTCGTCGAACTGTTCGTGCAGATGGTTGTTGTCTTGCAAACGTCCCCATCTGTTGACTCAGGGATAGAGACGTGGCTGCACGATACGTTACAGCCATGCGTTACAGCCAGCCGCAATCGCGATAGGCTACAATCCGACCTTTATCAAAGTCGGAAACGTGATGGTACGCATTTCTCCTCCTTACACGAGGCATCATAACAACGTTTCACCAGGCAACGCCGGTCAACCGCTGTTTGTGTATGAGAAATCGGTTGGAAACTTTCCTCATGTCAGGACTTTGTAGGTGTCGCCACTTGCGCCAACCTTAAGTGAATGCTCTGAACAGCTAATCATTTGCATATCACAGCATCTTCTTCCTGTCGGTTAAATTTCTCGTCTTTAGCATGTCATCTTTGTGTTGTATCCATTTTAATTGGCCAGTAGTGTAGGTAAAGAGACAGTAGTGACGTATCTGAATGAGGAACTTCCAACATTTAGTTCTGGACGGGGGCGTCTAGAAAAACTGTAATCCATATTTAATAGAATAATTGACCATGTACTGGACAATTATGATCCCACTAGAGCTTTTCTTGTTGGAAGAGACCGTCCATGAGGTATTGAGCATGCACTGGACTGATGTGAACCACTAGAATATTGCTCAATGGAGTAAATCGTCCATGGGACACAGTCACTGTAAAGAAACTACTAAAGAAACAGAGACTACAATCATGAAAGTTTTATATGACACATGCGCAGCCTACGATGATGACCCGTGGGACCGATTCACATACCTACCTGAACTCGCGGACCGACTTGTCACACGACCTGACAGCAGCCCTCCTGGCGCATAAAGGCAGAACTGTAGCGTCCGTAGCCGGCCCGGATGGACGAGCGGCTCTAGGCGCTACAGTCTGGAACCGCTACGGTCGCAGGTTCGAAACCTGCCGCGGGCGTGGATGTATGTGTGTCCTTAGGTTAGTTAGGCTTAACTAGTTCTAAGTTCTAGGGAACTGATGACCTCAGAAGAAAAGTCCCATAGTGCTCAGAGCCATTTTTGTAGCATCCGTGACGTTATAGTTTATGAGGTAACGCACAGATATGAATGGTATCCCTTTCCCGACTCGCATGCCCCAAAAGACGCATTTTTTGTCTATATTCATTTTATGTTGAAACTTTCTTCGAATATTTATATTTATTTACGCATCTTTATTTAAGGTTCAATAACAAATTTAAATATAGAATGGTTCTACCAAGAAGTAACGGAAGGAATCATAAATACGCGTTTTCAGTTACGAAGTTTTACAATTGCAACGCTGTTAGTAAAGAAACAATGTTCACAAACACATCAGTAAATTTAAACATCTGAAGGTGGACGCCAGGCATCTTGAAATGTCACCATGGAAAAATAAACGCCTATAAAAGTAACTGCTTGCAATTAACCCATTATAAATTATTTTCAGTTGCGACAGTTGCACTGTTCTAATATAACCACAACGGAATACGAGAAAGAATAGGAAAGCAAAATGCGGCCTTGAGATATGCAAGGCGGCCGTTGTAGCCGAGCGGTTCAAGGCGCTTCAGTTCGGAACCGCGCTGCTGTTACGGTCGCAGGTTCGAATCCTGCCTCGGTTCAAATGGTTCAAATGGCTCTGAGCACTATGGGACTCAACTGCTGAGGTCATAAGTCCCCTAGAACTTAGAACTACTTAAACCTTACTAACCTAAGGACAACACACACATCCATGCCCGAGGCAGGATTCGAACCTGCGACCGTAGCGGTCGCGCGGTTCCAGACTGTAGCGCCAGAACCGCTCGGCCACCAGCGGCCGGCAATCCTGCCTCGGGCATGGGTGTTTGTGATGTCCTCAGGTTAGTTAGGTTTAAGTAGCTAGGGCACTGATGACCTCAGATGTTAAGTCCCATAGCGCTCAGAGCCGTTTGAACCGTTTTAGATATGCAATCCCAGTCGACAAGCAGTTACAAGTAACTCTGCGATTTTTGGCCACAGGCAGGTCATCAAAGATAATGAAATTTAGTGTGTTAGTATTCACAAATACTCTTAGCAAGCATTTTTTAAATATTTGTCCAAAAATCGTTTTGATGACTTGTCATACAACCGTGGGTTGACTCTGTAACTGTAAATGAATTAAGCCATCATTTCTTCGTTAATTTAAAAAAGTTTAAAAGCCTAAATTGCTTGATCATAGCATACATCGGCTGTATCGTACAGGAACCAAGTTTACGGAAGCTAGTTTCACTGGTCTGAGTTACGAGCTGCAAGTCCGGGGCGATCAAAGTGTCGGCGAAAATATCCCAAAATGCGTCCCGGGCGGAATACAACGCTGGCCGGATTGAAACCAGACACGAAACGTATGCGGCCCAAGGGCCGCCGGTTGCTCATTCGTGTTTTCTTCGAATATATAACACACGTCTGAACCTGGGTTATCTAAAGTAATCAGACGTCTGAAGCTGGGTTGTACATGAAGTTCCGTTCTTTAAAGGCCCAGACGTAGAGGTGAGTTACTGATGTTTCTAAATCAACTGCCTCAGTCCTTAAGTGGCTTTGAAACATACCAAACGCTTTTGGCTTTTCCTCTCTCGTTTAGCTTCTTTAATTGCCCTCTGAGTGGGGGATGGGGGGAGGAACGGATCGATATGAAGGTGATCGGGTAGCAAGGGCTGTAATTACTCTTTGCTCGAATTAATCAGGTGTCGAATCTTGCTACATTCGCTAATTTCCAAGATCTGTTGGTGGTCGTTTTTTGTGGGAGAGGTGTGTGAGACAGAGGTGCTGCGCACGGTTGAGTCCTGGGTTCCAAGAAGGTCGGGCCCAGTTGACAATAGCGGTGGACGGGGGCGCTCTGTTTCAAAGCGGCCTTCGGCTTTCTCTCGCGCAGAGGAGCGGTAGCGAGGATTGCGTAGAATCTGTCAGCTGGACCCAGTGACGTTTTGGCCAGAGCGGATGGGAGTTGTATTGTTGTGTTCCTGGAATCGCAGGTCTGCGACAGCGGGGTTCAAGCCAATCTGGCGCCGCACGTACACCCTGTATATTGCTAAATACTTAGACTTCCCATGCAGCAGTCTTCCCAGATGTGCTTCAAAGGAGCAAGCTGATATAACAAGGCGCCTCTAGTTTATGGCGGCAAGCCTCTCAACTAAAGTAGGATTTTTTCGTGGTGTTTGGAGGGGATGTATGTGGCGGGATTTTACGCTCGTGATGGACGCTAAGATGCGCGACTGACCACTGTCGGCGACCGTATGCGTCGGTAGTGTCGACGCATTCTAATTTTTTCCGAGTTTGTGCAGAGAAACGTTTTTCTCAGGGACACTACTCCCGACCGCAGGAGAGAGAAGACGGAAAGCACACACCGGAGACTGGTCGAGCATAGCTCGGTTTGTAAGTCGTCTGTTGTCGGAACATCACCCAGAGCGACAGCTCTTCGGTGTGGTCAGCAGTCCTCATTGCAGACTGCAGTGCAGCTGATCGCTGACAGTTGATTCCACACGAATCGAGCACAGCGTTTGGTTAAGTACTTGACAGCTCCAGCAGTGTAGAGACTCAGTCATTTTGACTCCCCTGACAAAGTGCCTGCCCACAGCAGACCTACTTTATATGACTATATGTCCGAAGGAACAGACAGCACACATTCACATAATTTGATAGGCCTAGCTGGGCAATGAATAATCTTCTTCAGTGGTGATGCACAAATACGTCTCACCTCCTGTGGGAATCTCGGAAGAACGAATGTGGAGGAAATGGACAGGAGCTGCATATAGGTGGCACTATACGGGAGCTTGGATTGGCCGCAAGGCGAGCCGAGATAGTCCGTGCAGTTGTGATAACACTGTGTCTCAGATGACACAGTGGTTACCGCACCTGCCTGGTAAGCAGGTGATTGCAGGTTCGAATCCCGGTCCGGTTCACATTTTCACTCATCGCCGCCGATTCCACGTAATGTCCCAATACAGCTGACTGAAGTGATCTCTCCTCATTCCTTTCTTTCCCTCTCCACCTTCAATTTACATATAAGGTCTGCTTTCCATGTGGGATTCTGCTAGTCGATCACTGTACCACAAGTTGGCGAATTCGCAGTCTGTTAGGATAATCGGCCCACTCACATTTGAGGAAAGGGAACTATAATCATTTGACAGACGCCCACTTCAACTTTACCAGCTAGTTATTCAGAGAAATTTGTTGGACTTCTAAAAATGGTTCAAATGGCTCTGAGCACTATGGGACTTAACTTCTCTGGTCATCAGTCCCCTAGAACGTAGAACTACTTAAACCTAACTAACCTAAGGACATCACAGACATCCATGCCCGAAGCAGGATTCGAACCTGCGACCGTAGCGGTCACGCGGTTCCGCACCTTTAACCGCACGGCCACACCGGCCGGCTGTTGGACTTCTCACGTTCTTGAATAGCCATGTATTGTCATAATATATGAAGACTCGATTCGTTTATGCCTTAAATCAATAATGCTCATCTCTCACTACCATTACCGTAAATTATAGAACCATTATAGGGTATCCTGTACTTGAGCACATTTTTGGGAGAAATTATTCAATATATTGCAAACCATGTAAAGGGGGTCAACCCATGAATTGTCATCAAAGACAGAGCCAAATATACTTTTACGCATTCTGCCCTCCTTGCTCGTGATAAGGGGGGTGACGATTACCGGGGCTGGTGTATATCTTCACATAGAGATTCAGGTGTTATTCAGATTTCGGGACTAACCTCGCCACCGGGCAGCTTTCAGTTTCACCCCTCGCCTTTCTAAGCTCGGTCGTGTGTTTTCCCGCCGGTATCATAGGTATCAAATCGTCACACAAAAAGCGTAATGTATATCTTCGTTATCTCATTTTCAATTAATCTTACAAAGTTATTTGTAGTGGGACGTCTAGTAAACGGAAAACAAAAGCTGCAACATTGTGCAGGGCCACACTGTCTGCGCGCAAATTGCGGAGCACCCAAGTAAATGGACGATAGAGCACGTAATGAAGAGAGGAACGCTATTTCGTCAGCGAGTCGTTTGCATAATGAAAATTTTAATGGTAATGGCGTAACTCTTATCTGGCGTTAAGCGTCGGTGCTATGTGACGTAAACTCTGCTCTCGGCCGTTAAACACGCCATTATGGCCGCGCAAAAGCCACGGAGTCGACGAGGTGGGCAAAAAATGCGACAGTACGAGGTAGCAATTTACGTTCGTGGCGGAAAGATCCGACGAAAAAAAGAGGGCTTGGGGTAAGCAGGGCAAATGGTCGTACGTGGGTGTGAAAGTTGCCAATATAAGGCGCTAGGGCTACACAGATGACATCCACTGAACGCTTACTTAGCTTGCATTTATCACGAATCTCCCGCCCAGCCCAAAGTCCCAAGTGACTGGAAAAAAACGTAGATGACTCCTGTATATAAGAAGGGCAAAAGAATGGTCCCTCAAAATTACGGACCAATACCCCTAACATCGGCTTTTTGCAGAAGCCTTGAACGTATTCTCTGTTCGAATATAACAAATTTTCTCGAGCCTGATCTTATGTCCACGAATTAGCACGGTTTTAGAAAGTGTCGCTCATGCGAAACTCTGCTTGCGCTTTTCTCACGTTATGCACTACGAACTATGAATGAAGTTCAACAGGCATATGCCATATTTCTAGATTTCCGGAAAGCATTTGACCCGTTACCACACTGTAGACTGTTAACGAAGAAACGAACCTATGGAATAAGTTCACAGATGTGTGAGTAGTAGAACCCGGTATGTTGTATTCGACGGCAGTGTTAATCAAAGACAAGGGTATTGTCAGAGGTGTCGCAGGGAAGTGTGGTAGGACCGCGGTTATTTTCTATATACATAAATGACTTGGCGAACAGGGTTTGTTTGCTGACGATGCTGTGTTTTATAGGAAGTTAACTGACTGTAGGAGGATACAATTTGACTCAGACAAAATTTTTTACTGCAGGTGTGAGGTCCAGACAACTTCCCCGCCGTCTGTGTGTTGGAATACTGTGACTTTCACTAAATCATCTGATTGGAGTGTAAAGCCGTTTTCTCCACGGAAGACTACTCTTGGCTATTTGAGTTAGTAGGAACTCGCACTTCGTTTCGTTTATCAACGAGTGAGGATACAGCGGAGAAGAATACTTATATTCACGCTGAGCACAGTTTGACGTGCTACTCCACACTGATGTTAGTGTTCTGACAGAGTTATTCCGTAACGTGTTAGAGGGTGAAAATATGATAAAAACGTCGGGGGCGATTTATTTATTTATTCTCGAGTCAGAAACATACAGATACACAGATTGACAGTCAAATCAATAAATAGGTAAATAAGACTGGGAAATTACTAGTGACGAAAACTGTTTTTTGTTACTATGATCCATAAAGTCGTCTTTGGGTGCTGGTGACATGATAACCAATGTCTCTCCATGAACTCCCAAACGTTGTGTTGAGTCTTCAGTTCTTCCACTTTCTCCTTGCTTTTCTCCCAATGAGTGACCTTCTGTTCTTCCAAACATTACAGCTCCTTCTAGTGAGTCTCCCCTGATGTGTCCAAGGTACTTTAATTTCAATCTGCAGTAATTTCGTCTCCAAAGATGTTAACAACTATATCGCCTAGCTGGAATAGAAGCACTCTCTGCACTTAGAGAAGTGGTCACTGATGAATGAGAGACTTAAAGTAGATCAGAGCACCAGGAATAGTTTTCTCTGATCATCTAAGAAGCTTACTGTGCTTTCCGGGAAGAAGAGGCTGAAACTGAGAACGCTTCGATCCAGGAGGTGGGTGACAACAGCTGTGCAACTGCCTTTCATGGACACAGCGAAAGCTGGTTGCTATGAAAGTCGCTCAACACAGTGCTATCTGGAATGGGATGATCTCACGACGGGATGAAAAAATGAGTATCTAATTTCGATGACATGTACCATGAATGCAGACGAAATCAAATAACAAATCACCTGCTTCAGTGCCTTCTGTGGCCAACGTTCTGGACCGAGGGTGAATATTTTCGTGCTATTCCGGTGGTTTTCTCTGCGGGTGGCAAAGTATTATCACATCATACAGTGAAGGCGTTCACGACTGGGAGTCTTAGCTATTATGCTCACATCAGAATTAGGTTACTTAGAGATTAATAAGCCTTTGAGGCTAGCAGCGATACTCCTATACGAAGTAATTAGATTTAACCATTTTATGTATGTTGAGCGGGTGGCCAATAGATATCAAACGTTATTAACAGTACAGAATAACCCACCACCTTGAAATGTAAGGTGGTTCAGATGCTACTAAATCTAATAACAAAGACTTCTTGTTGTTACTATCTTAATGGTATGCAGCTGTTCATGCTATGTTGAATAATGTAAAGAACATAACACATACAAATTTATCTAAGGTTACACAGAATTTAATGCTTCAAAATTGTTAAAATGGTTCTATGTAACTTGTTTCTGCCTAATTGAGGAGAACATAATTTATAATTTGTATAATGCAAACGCCGGCCGGAGTGGACGAGCGGTTAAAGGCGCTACAGTCTGGAACCGCACGACCACTACGGTCGCAGGTTCGAATCCTGCCTCGGGCATGGATGTGTGTGATGTCCTTAGGTTAGTTAGGTTTAAGTAGTTCTAAGTTCTAGGGGACTTATGACCACAGCAGTTGAGTCCCATAGTGCTCAGAGCCATTTGATTTTTTTATAATGCAAACTTCAAGAAGATAAAATAAAAGAAAGTAAAAAGAAAAGAAAATAAAATCAAATTAAAAAAATAAGTAAATAAGTAAAACGTAATCCAATAAGTATGGTAAAAATAGAGAGAAGCGATATGCGACATTTGAATGTGTAACATTGTCTAAGTAGCTGTTGGTTAAGTATTATCACGTCATACAATGAAGGCATACGCGACCGGTGGTCTTAGCTATTATGCTCACATCAGAATTAGGTTAATTAGAGATTAAGAAGCGTTTGAGGCTAGCAGTGATATTCCTATATGAAGTAACTACTTTTAACTATGTTATGTATGTTTCGAGGGTGAACGATAGATATCAAACATTATTTATTATTATTTATTTCATTAACAGTACAGAATAACCCACCACCTTCATAAGGTGGGTCAGATGACACTAAAACTAATAACTGACACTTCTTATTGTTACCATCTTATTGTTATGCAGTTGTTAAAGCTATTATAAATAACATAAAGAACATAATATATAATAGTTTCTCCAAGACTACACACAATGTAATGCCTTAAGATTCTTAAAGTGGATCTATATAAGTTGTTTCTGCCTAGTTGAGGAGAATATAATTCATGATTTACATTTTATGTAATGAAAACGTCAAAAAATAAATAATAAAGGAGGATAAAATAAAAATTAAACTAAAAGAAGAAAAAATAAAAATTAAAAATAAATAAATACAAAACGTATATCAATAGCTGCGGTAAAAATAAGTTTTAATATGTAGAGGGAAGTGATGTGCTACAGCCACGCGGAGTGGCCGCGCGGTTTGAGGCGCCGTGTCACGGGCTGCGCAGTCCCTCCCGCCGGAGGTTCGAGTCCTGCCTCAGGCATGGGTGTGCGTGTTGTTCTTAGCATAAGTTAGTTTAAATTAGTTTAAGTAGTGTGTAATTCTAGGGACCGATGACCTCAGCAGTTTGGTCCCTTAGGAATTCACGCACATTTGTACATTTGAACATTCGATATGCTACATTTGGATGTGTAAGTGGCTTGTTGGTTGAAAATAGCCTATTTCTACCTATTTCACGTGAGAAGGCCTCGGTAGAACATCGAGCTATTCCTATCTTAAATGGTGTGTGATTATGGGAGTTTGTTCTGTTTGTGTGTATTAATATATTACTTGGACTATTGCATCTTAGGACACTACATGATATTGAGTATAAAACAGTTAGTAATAATGCCCAAGCATAGAGCTATTGTCAATAATTTTTGCTGATTGTTATGGCATTTAATTCATAAGTTAGTAATTTTCGTCAAGATGGCGAAGCCGTTTTTGAACGGACTACCTGGTCTGTCGTGAAGTCATCAGGCGTCGACGCACTCCGCAACACACCTCTGCCTGACGGGATGCAACGAGCACAGTCCCTGCGAGTCAGCGGTTGCAGTACAGAGAGCCAAGAAATCGCAGTTCGGCCCGCAGAGGGCCTTCGTGTACACCTGACGTGAGAACTGGTGAGGTGTGCAATGTCGATAGGGATCGCTCCTGCTGCGGATATTTTACTGCATCCGCCGCGTCACATGTGGTCAATCTAACGCAAGTATACCTCCGCCAGGAGAGTATTTAGGACCACGCCGATCCCAATCCAGGCAGTTCCATCGCAGCTAGTCAACTGATGTTTTCTGCTACAGCCCCAGAACTGCCTACAACCGCACTCTACCCCCACCTGCAATGGATAGCGCTAAGTTCGGCGACGTCCTCGTGGGAACTGTTGATTGCATTCGTTATTGTCAGACTTTTCCTATGAGAGTGAAGGGTCTTTTATACCGGACTTGTCGCAATCTTAAGTTTCATTCTCTTCAGATTTACGCCTCCCAGCGAGAGTATGGACTTGTATATCTTCGAGTTCTCAATAAAATGAGAGGTTTCAATCATATCATAGAGAATATCTTTGGGTGTTCCAGTAATAGAACTTTATTATTAAGCATTCAGTGTTTTTCCCGCTTAGTCTAAGATATTCTTCCAGTTTACTGACTTTTTGGACTTCATCTGTGTTGAGTTTCAGCATCAGTTGAAGGAGACCATTTGTTTTCAGATTAGGAAAATCGTTTTTTTAATAAATTGAGACAGAACTTAATTCTTATGTTTTCTTGTGGGAATGTTCGGAGCCGGGAACACTTCCCTTTCATACATGAATTCACCAGAGAGGCGGTTCTGGCCGTTAGAAGAAGTCAGTGTCTGGAAACTTACCGTAGCTCAAGAGCCTGTCCAAACCTGTGCAAACGATCAAAGTTAGGTTGGCTACGAAACGTAGAGCCTTCTGCGCAGAAGGTCGTTTTCTTCGAATCCCGACGTTTCAGCCGGCCGTTGTGACCGAGCGGTTCTAGGCGCTTCCGTCCGGAACTGCGCTGCTGCTGCGGTCACAGTTTCGAATCCTGCCTCGAGCATGGATGTGTGTGATGTCCTTAGCTTAGTTAGGTTTAAGTGGTTCTAAGTCCGGGGGCTGATGACCTCAGATGTTAAGTCACATAGTGAAAAAAGAAAAAGAAGAGTATTGGAGCCATGAGTTGTTCTACTGTAAAGACGCGATTTCTTGATTAGGTCAGTCTGCATACCACATGGTACTGCTGTCTAGGTGATAAACAGTTTAACTGAGTGCCACAGGTACTAGAAGGTCTATGAAAGAGTGTTAGTCGGAAAAACAGTTAATGATCTTATTTTTCGCTTATTCCGACAATCACATCATCCAGAATTACGATGGAAACTTGTAATTACGATCGCATCCGGATCACCTGCGCTTCCATGTTGCCGCTAAGGCGATCTACCACATTCTGCTACGCATGTGCCATCGTTAGACAGTACCTCTTTCGCTCTCCCTCAATGATGTTTTCATTTCTTCATTTTGAACGTGAGCTCTTATTAATTACGATTGTGGGATTTTTTTTATCGACCAAGAGTTGTCTCACGGCCCACTAAAAACTATCTCGTATCCAGGCACTTTTGCCCCCTATTTCTGTGTCTTTTTAACTTTTTCAGTTGTGTGCGATTTATTATTAATGCATGTATGGGTATTTTATCGAAATACAGTATATACACACGGATATACAAAAGTTTTGCATCACTCCTTTATCGCGAAATTCATGGCACATAAAACAAAAACTGTCACAGAAGCATGTGTATAAATCACTTACAGCATGTCCAGGTCACCAGATCAAAAAAAAACAAAGATGTGTGCGACGACAAAATCGTGTTTCCCAAGGGACTTTTTTCACAGCACCCCTCAGCTAGGTCAATCCGTCCCCTTGCTCGAATATAGGCTTGAATTCATCGTGGCGTACAATCGACGAGCTCATGAAACCTTTTTCAATGTTTTTCTCTAAGTATTTCTTAACCTCATTTTTTAATGGCAGTACCCTTTTAATTGACTTTCTAAAACACTGAACCCTTAAAAAAGCAATCCTCCAACACTTTTCAGTGCACAGTAATAATAAATAAATAACTGAAGCGTGATATGGGCAGAGGGGAAGAGACTGTGGTCTTATTTTGGTTTATCAAATATAAAATTTTTAAAAGTAAAAACTTTTAATACCTACACCACAATGTTCCTATCACAATTATAGTCCGATAACTAGTTTCGGTTGCTATCTGCAACCATCTTCAGATCTGTATCATGTGTAGGAAACATAACCTAAGAAAATTATGTGCAGTGTAGTAGAACACAAAAACACCTGAGCAAAAAAAAGGGGAGGCAATTCTAGATGCAAAAGTGAACATCTGACAAAGGCATTTAATAGTGTAGTACAAACTTTGTTATTGCTTATCAGGTAATATACCGTTCAAAATAAGAAAAGACGGTGAATAAGCATTGGAAGTCATCGTTAACTGTAGTCATGCAACAATATGCATTCGTAAGTACCAAAACAATAACAGTACGTAGTAGAAAATGTCACTGTGAGCAAGTCAGGTTGTAGACTTGTCGAAAGAATTATAGACAAAAAATCTCAAAAAGCTTACTCTGCATCTGCTTTCCAATGCTTACTCAACACCTTTTCATATTTTGAACGGTATGTTATCTCATAAGCATTAACATGGTTTATTCTAAACTATCAAATGGCTTTGTGAAATGTTCAGTTTTACTTCTAGAACTGGTTCCCCGTTATTTTTGCTCAGGTGTAGCACAACATTTTTGTATTCTACTTGATAGTACATAATTTTCTTGGGCTATGTTTCGTACATGTGTTACTGATATGAAGATGGTTGCAGATAGCAATCGAAACTAGTTATCGAACTTTAACTGTGACAGGAAAATTCCGACCTGGGCATTAAAAGTTTTTACTTTTAAAATTTTTTATTTAATAAATAAATAAATGATACTATTGTATATTATAGATAGGTAAACGTATAGAGTGATGCAGGACAGTACGCAAAACAGAAGTATCAATGTTTAGGTGTGAGAATGGTTCCGACAACCACTTCAGATTCAGGAGCCAGTTGACGTCACAGTTAGCTGCGCAGGTGGTATTTTTTTTTCCCTTGAGGGTGGTTTCTTCCATTACGTGTGTTCTCTATGATTTTATAAAGGTGATCGAATAATCTAAATCAGAACTATTAATAAAAATACACCATTTTCGTAACTCTAGGACGTATGCTATATAGAGTTAAAAAAATTGTATACCCTTAGCCGAAAACAGTAAGGCTATAACAACGAGGGTAATTTCCGTTATTATCAGTGGCGAGCCTTGTTCTCAGAAACTGTAATATGTGGCGTCTGCGCCTCCTTAGAGTTGACACGACTCGGTGGTGATGGTTGTTCCAGTCGGTATGACGTGGAACGGCGTCCGTCGCTCACGACAACGCCACCCTGTAACTAGTAGAAAAACACAAACTCCTCGCATGGTTTGGTCATATTTCAGATACCGTTTTTCGTGATTGTCAATATTTCGATAGAGCAGCGCGTCAGAATGTGTAAGCTGCTCTGCTTCTTCACTGATGAACGCGGCAATTACACCACTCGATGACGCGATGACTCCCTTGACCTGAAATGATGGCCACCAGTTTTCTGTTGTTGTGAGTCCGCGACAGACTTTCAGTTTACGCGAACTGGCTAACTGTAGTTCTTCTTTTTATTATGCCCGGTTAGATAATGGATGTCGAATATTAATAATATAATGTCTTGACACTTCAATTCATCACCCAAGTTGTGGCCACATTATGGAATTGCGAGGATGTTAAGTTAATAAATTGTTATTCCGTTGTCAAGACGTCGCTACGTCGCGTGTTCAATAACTACACGACGTAATTCCAGAGATAACGTATACTTAAGCAATGTTCAGAATGCGTCGTAATCTTGAGGAAAATCGGTGATTGTTCACTGTTAAATAACCATGAATACACTTTTCACTTCATAATATTCTAATATTCAATTAATTGTCACTAACACACGTGATAATGTCTATTCAATTATGTAGGCGACACGAAGAATTAAAGTTTGAATCCAATTTTATTGTTGTTTGTAATTAATTGTCCCTGCCCTGAGGACGCACACCTATTTCTCACTCAGGGAACTGCTTCCGTTTGCATCAGTAATCCTGTCGTTGACGACAACTTCTGACAACTCGGCGCAATTGTACGTTCTTCGTGTTTGCGTTTGTCTATTACCTACTCGAGACTAATGATTGTTTTTCTGTCGGCGATCTTTCTATTTCAGTGTCCTTGAATGTTCGTGCTTATTTACTATCACGAAGGCTAAGTCCCATCAGAAATCCACACGATTTAATTTAGTCACGAATATCCGTATCCCGTTATCTTGCTAACGGTAAAGACGACATTGCTTTAGTATGACTTCTGAATAATACTTCAGTCTATATCGCAAAACTTTCAAACTTCCGATTAGCTTAAAACAATCTAGTAGCGCTTACATGCATGCTACTATCGCAATAGTACTAGAGAACGACCAGATACCGACTGAAGCTAACATTTCCATTTCCGAGTTACATTGTAGTCACATCGGACTTCCTTTTCGATGCGGCTACAACTCCCTTCTATGGTAAATGTTATCTATGGCTAATTTATCACCTGGGTTTTAACCTTCGTTATTAATTATTTTGCAATTCTTTCTTTGATGTTTTTGTTGCGTATCCTATCATATTCATTCATTCAGTCTCTATTTCATGATAAATATTATTATTCACATGACATTCCTGTTGATAAAATTATCACAAGTGTAAATTCCGTCGTCAGTAGCTGCGTCACTGTCAGAATGACTAATTTTCCTACTTCTTTTACAACAAAGGGTTGTTTATTAGGATTTCGGTAATTGGGGTGTTATAAATACAAACGATGCTTCCAAAAGCACAAAATGGCCTACAAGATACGTTTTCGTAGCAAAAAGGACATCTCGGGGCTTTAGTGACGGTTAGAAGTTAATATACAAATAAACCGCCGCCGTAGATATGTATTGCTTTTTTGCCAGATTCAGTTTACAGACGAGAGCACCTTCAGACATTCATTGCCCTGACGGCAAAAAGTTAAAACATTCAATGCACCACTCGTCAACGCAACGTGGTGCGAGTTGCGCAGCGCAGTTCCAGCAGTTCGGATGTCATGTGAATTCACGAACAGTATGTTTCTTTGCGTATTGCTGCTACATCTGGAGCGCGGAAAATTGGAGCTTTCCCCGGAGAGGAGGAAAATCCCCGCCGAGGCCCTTCCCCGGCAACCACTCCAGGTTTCGCCGGCGGCCGCCCTGCTTTCCCGATATTATTTCCTTCTTTAACTGCCAGAGAAGTGGAGGTTTGTTTTCAGGAATTGGACGCCGAGTGGTCTCGAGGGCTACCCTCCCACCCTCGCCCCACCCCCTTTCTTTTACTTCCCCTCACCAAATGCACAACTTCCCCCTCCACTCTCGCCCTCGCGGCGTAATTACTCCTCAAACAAAAGCGCAGGGGGACCTGGGACCCGCGACGGAAATTTATTACGAATGTCAGCTTTTACCGCCGAGTCGACTGGAAATTATTTCGCGGTAATTGTTTTCTTTCACTTACCGCAGAAAGCTGCTGGCCGTTGTCTGCCGCCAGATGTACTTGTGAGTCGGTCTGAATTACTTGGCCCCCATTACGGAGGCAAGCGCCTAGAGTGCACCCGCACGCCCGAGGACCAATTCCGGGCGCTGCAGTTCTGAATAACGAAGTCTCTGAGTTTTCTGTGTATTGGTGTGCCAAGTCGAGGAAGTAGTATTAGCGTGTGTTGTTCCATATTGTTTTGTAAAGCTCCGCATTGTGCTGCGCAATAGAAATCTGTCTACAATTGGTACAATTTTTTTAAAAAATTCTTTCTTTTCACTGACAAAGTATCTAACAATTACCGCACTCTGTCCCTGTTCTCCTTTGAAACCTTCTCCAGATCTACCCCAACAACTTCTTTACGTCGTCATTCGATCCACTTGTTTAATGCCATCTTCCGTCATCTAGATTACTGTGTTAATCCTTTCATCTCAAAGTAGATGCTACGCTAAGCATCCTTTCTGTAAGATGACCTTAGTTGCTTTACAGTTTTTAAAGGTATGTAAAATTCGTCTTTGCAATTACTAAAAACGCTTATTTATATTACCACGTCACTCTTGGTTTCTTAATTTAAAACGTCGTCAGTGATCTTGAGCGAAATACACAGGGTGTCTCAAAATTATCTTCACAACTTTTATCATGTGTACTTCAGAAATATGTGCGGTATGCAGCATAATGTTCACGCAAACCTAGAGTTTCAGTAGCCATTTAAAAGCAATGTGTGCGCCATCTATAGCACACACAATATCTGAGCCATATTTCAGTTCCTTCCAGTTCCTCATTAACTTTTCTATTCAAATTGATGGTTCAAATGGCTCTAAGCACTATGGGACTTAACTCCTGAGGACATCAGCTCCCTAGACTTAGAACTACTTAAACCTAACTAACTCAGTGACATCGCACACATCCATGCCCGAGGCAGGATTCGAACCTGCGACCGTAGCAGCAGCGCGGTTCCGGACTGAAGCGCCTAGAACCGCTCCGTGTAGGTCTTGCACCGGCGTCTGGTAGAGAGCGTCCTTCATATATTCAAAAGAAAAAAACCTAATGCGTCTATGTCTGGTGACTTTTGCAAGGAAAAACTATTTCAACACACTGTAATGAATCAGACCACGCCACACATTTACCTTTGGACTGGTGTGCACAATTTTCATGCTAAAGTCGGGGATTCTGAGAGCACCGTATCGTCACACTGAGTCGGTTTACCTTCCCGGACACAAGAAAGCAATCTTCGTCCGTGAATATCACCTTTTTGAGATAGCCTTGGTCATCGATGATGCGACTCAGAATCTCAGTTGCGCAAGCTCTGCGCTTTGGCCTGTCATTCGTGTTGAAGCACACGCAGCAGTTGCACCATGTACGCATGAAGCTTGCACTCCCTGCACTGTGTTTGGTGAGGTGGTAACTGAAACTGTCGAGACGCTTGACAGACTGGTTTGGTTGAGCTCGCATCTCTATCACTTGTGCTCGGACACCCAGAATTCGTGACACTTCCGGATTCCTTGAACCTCATGTACCACTGTCGGCTGGTCGGACGTGATTGTCGTGTGCTTCTGTAACGTTCCCAAAAATTCCGCTGTACCTGGTTGTCAGATTTGGTCTCTGTCAACGATCTCACACACTGTGCCATCTGCTGGGAGGGTGGTCTTTCTTGTGAATAACTAATCTGCAAAAAGAAAAAAGTCTTGAGCTGTGCGTGAACATTGTGCACGAACAGCACCTTTCTACATATCCTATTTCCTAAATGTACGTGATCAAAGATGTAAAGATCATTTTAGAACACCTTGCATTTCAGTTTTTGTTTGCTTGCTAAATCTAGAAATCATACGTCAATACCTTTAGTGACGAACCTTTTCTAGATATCTAGATCTGCCTTTGCCAATGTAAAAATGCCTATTTATGTTATTAAACAGGTTTCGTTGTTTTCGTTAATATAACGTTCTCGGTCCTGAGCTTATGAATGAAAAGTTTATATTGGTGGTCAATGCATTGTTCTGTGTGAAATTAAGACTAAAATACTAAATTTAAGAAACTGGTGCAAATCCCCAAACTTTTAATACATGTCCAAAGTGAATACTATGTTGTTGTTGTTGTGGTCTTCAGTCCTGAGACTGGTTTGATGCAGCTCTCCATGCTACTCTATCCTGTGCAAGCTACTTCATCTCCCAGTACCTACTGCAACCTACATCCTTCTGAATCTGCTTAGTGTATTCATCTCTTGGTCTCCCTCTACGATTTTTACCCTCCACGCTGCCCTCCCATACTAAATTGGTGATCCCTTGATGCCTCAGAACATGTCCTACCAACCGATCCCTTCTTCTGGTCAAGTTGTGCCACAAACTTCTCTTCTCCCCAATCCTATTCAGTACCTCCTCATTAGTTATGTGATCTACCCATCTAATCTTCAGCATTTTTCTGTAGCACCACATTTCGAAAGCTTCTATTCTCTTCTTGTCCAAACTATTTACCGTCCATGTTTCACTTCCATACATGGCTACACTCCATACAAATACTTTCAGAAATGACTTCCTGACACTTAAATCTATACTCGATGTTAACAAATTTCTCTTCTTCAGAAACGCTTTCCTTGCCATTGCCAGTTTACATTTTATATCCTCTCTACTTCGACCATCATCAGTTATTTTTCTCCCCAAATAGCAAAACTCCTTTACTACTTTAAGTGTCTCATTTCCTAATCTAATACCCTCAGCATCACCCGACTTAATTCGACTACATTCCATTATCCTCGTTTTACTTTTGTTGATGTTCATCTTATATCCTCCCTTCAAGACACCATCCATTCCGTTCAACTGCTCTTCCAAGTCCTTTGCTGTCTCTGACAGAATTACAATGTCATCGGCGAACCTCAAAGTTTTTATTTCTTCTCCATGGATTTTAATACCTACTCCGAATTTTTCTTTTGTTTCCTTTATACTATTAGTCATAAAATAACTGAAATACATGCCGCACTAAGAAAACGCAAAATTAAACAGCTGAAAATTATAAAAGCAGAGCCACTGTAATGTGAAAATACAGGTCGTCCCTGAATGTAACCCAGAGCTACTTCGAAAAAAATACATCGCTGTATTGCTATGATGAAATAAACAGTCACTTAATCGACTGTATGAAGTACTGTAGTATTACAGCATATTCTGAACGGACTGCAGTTCAAAATTACTACAAAAAAACATAAATTACCTTTACTTCTCGAAGACATACTGACACTACGATAAACAGATTTGTTCGAGCAGATGCTACCATCTACAGCGAACGTGCAGAAAACGTAATCAAATGACTCACAGGAAAAGTGCATTCCAGAATGAGGCACAGCTAGAAAAAAAAAATAAGTTTGATGTACCGCCTAGTTAATACTATACAGCGCCTGAGGAGGATAAAACACCATCGGTGGTCTAGAGTAAAAATATATACAATTTTCGTTTACTTCCCGGATCTAAAACTTGCACGTCGATATCGTTGTTAACGAAATGTTTTCAGGTACCTAAGATCCGTTTTAGCAACTACCAAAAAAATGTGTTTATGTTATCATATGCGACTCGGGAATTTTTTGTATATACAAATAAAAACTCATCAGTGATATGGAATGAAACATAACTGTAATTTTGGTTTACTTCCTAGATGTAAAAACCACACGATAATATCCTTCGTAAATAATTACTTTTAGATACAGATACCAAATCAAAATTGTAAATATGTTTTATTCCAGACCACTGACGATACCCTAAAACCTTAAAACAAAACGCTTGTGACAATCTAAATACGACCTTCTTTTTTACTTGCAAATCCTGATGTTACAAATGTTTCATAAACATTCGTCGCATGTTCTAGGCTTTGTTTACTCCTACTGAAGTTAAGGAACTGTACTACTCAGGCAGAAAAATAACACATGGTGGTCGGAGCAAGAAGGACATAATAAGTAGACTAGGAATGGCATAAAGGGCATACCTGGCCAAGAAAAGTCTACTAGTATCAAACTTAAATTTGAGGAAGAAATTTCTGAGAGTGTGCATTCGGAGCACAGCATTTTATAGTAGTGAAACACAGACTCTGGGAAAAGAAGAGAATCGAAGCATTTGATATGCGCTGAAACAGAAGAAAGTTGAAAATTGGGTGAGGAGGTTCTTCGGAGAATCAACGAGGAAAAGAATATTAGAGAACACTGACAAGAAGAAGCGGTATGGTGGGACATCTGTTAAGACATCAGTGAATAGCTCGCATGGTACTAGAGGTGGCTGTAGAGGATAAAAACTGTAGAGCAAGACTAAGATTGGAACACATTCAGCAAGTAATTGAGGACGTAGTTTGCGGGTGCTACTCTGAGACGGAGAGGTTGACACAGGCGAGAAATTCGTGGGGAGCCGCATTAAAGCAGCCAGAAGACTAACGACTCGAAAAAAGGTCGTTATTCTACTTTCTAGTAGCCTCCATTAATGTATTTGCTTTATTTATCTCTCGGTAATATTCTGTGATAGGTATACTATTCCGTTCAATAAGTTTTTTAAGTCTTCTTTATGTCCAACCAGAAGAACTATGTTTTTTGCGAACCATGTTATTTCACATTTTGATCATCTTTCGACATCTTCCGTCCCGTGTAGAACTTGGAACCTGTGGTTGTTGTGTCGGAAAACAGTAGGAGACAAAAACGCGACATCACAAATTTAATTCCGACTCGAAGACATCGTCTAATGGTCATATTGGTTACATTGAGTGCTTTCCAAGAGACAAGAAATTTTGTTTCGAATCTTGACTCGGCAACGTTCATATTTGTCACGACATTTCACTGGATACTCACTATATCCGGCTGTCAGACGTCGCCCCTGTACCGCTGTACGCAGCCAGATACATTTAACATCTGGCCGTTTGCAAGGAAATTCCCAACAATGCTTGTGTCTGGCTACGGAAACATGTTAAAGTAAAGGAGATTTGTATCTACATCTACACATCTACATTTATACTCCGCAAGCCACCCAACGGTGTGTGGCGGAGGGCACTTTACGTGCCACTGTCATTACCTCCCTTTTCTGTTCCAGTCGCGTATGGTTCGCGGGAAGAACGACTGTCGGAAAGCCTCCGTGCGCGCTCGAATCTCTCTAATTTTACATTCGTGATCTCCTCGGGAGGTATAAGTAGGGGGAAGCAATATATTCGATACCTCATCCAGAAACGCACCCTCTCGAAGCCTGGCGAGCAAGCTACACCGCGATGCAGAGCGCCTCTCTTGAAGTGTCTGCCACTTGAGTTAGCTAAACATCTCCGTAACGCTATCACGCTTACCAAATAACCCTGTGGCGAAACGCGCCGCTCTTCTTTGGATCTTCTCTATCTCCTCCGTCAACCCGATCTGGTACGGATCCCACACTGATGAACAATACTCAAGTATAGGTCGAACGAGTGTTTTGTACGCCACCTCCTTTGTTGATGGACTACATTTTCTAAGGACTCTCCCAATGACTCTGAACCTGGTACCCGCCTTACCAACAATTAATTTTATGTGATCATTCCACTTCAAATCGTTCCGCACGGATACTCCCAGATATTTTACAGAAGTAACTGCTATCAGTGTTTGTTCCGCTATCATATAATCATACAATAAAGGATCCTTGTTTCTATGCATTCGCAGTACATTACATTTATCTATGTTATGTATGCGACTTGTGGCTGCTTGACAATCTTGTTTTCTACGGCCGTTGTTCCCCCTGCAGCCCTTTCTGTGCTTGCTACGTATTGCTATGTTTTGCTCTTTCCGACAAAGCTGCATGTAGCGTTATTTTCCGATGGTTGTGACGGAATACAAATGCGGCGTCTAACCGCCTGTCCGTTGCTTGTGTTTGCAGGAAGAACCTGACGTCACTGGAGCGCTTCCACCGGCGCATCTCGCAGCACGAACTGTACCGCGCGGGGGACCCCGTGATCGAAGACGTGCTGCGGGACCTCGCCACGCAGCGCATCGTGCACGTCAGTGAGTACCGCCTAACACGCATCCACTGAGCCCGGTCCTCGCTGCAATTATTATCTCATTGTGATGGTGACCCTCACTCTCTCAGTCGATTAATAGTCATCACAAACCAGCTCATTGTGACGGCAACTCTCACTGTCTTACTCCATTAATCATTATCACAAATAAGCATTTTCAGTACCGTAATTATTAAGCTGTAAAATAAACCTTCTCCCAAGCTTTATAACTATTAGATAAAACGTATCCGAACAGTTATTAGTGGAAATCAATATCGGGTGTTTTAAAGTGGCTTAATTATTCATAGCGCCACCCCACATATTTTATTCAAATTTTTGTGCTCTAGTAGATTCGCCACGTCTATTAACATAATGAGTGGGTAACTGTGAATGTAGGAAGTCGTTTTTGAAAGTATTTGTATGGAGTGTAGCCATGTATGGAAGTGGAACATGGACGATAAATAGTTTGGACAGGAAGAGAATAGAAGCTTTCGAAATGTGGTGCTACAGAAGAATGCTGAAGATAAGGTGGGTAGATCACGTAACTAATGAGGAGGTATTGAATAGGAGTGGGGAGAAGAGAAGTTTGTGGCACAACTTGACTAGAAGAAGGGATCGGTTGGTAGGACATGTTTTGAGGCATCAAGGGATCACAAATTTAGCATTAGAGGGCAGCGTGGAGGGTAAAAATCATAGAGGGAGACCAAGAGATGAATGCACTAAGCAGATTCAGAAGGATGTAGGTTGCAGTAGGTACTGGGAGATGATGAACTTTGCACAGGATAGAGTAGCATGGAGAGCTGCATCAAACCAGTCTCAGGACTGAAGACCACAACAACAACAACAACTGAGAAGTTCCTTTCAAAATTCGTATTATTGCTCGCAAAATGCTTGTGTAATTCCATATATTGCCTACAGTGAAGTTTGGAATGGAATTAGTTGCACTAAATCTATTTGCAGTTGCGAATATGGACAACCATTAGCTGTGGAATGGAATGACAACAATGAAAATCCTTGTCGGACCGGGTCTCGAAACCGGATTTCCCACTTATCGTGACAAGTCGGCCTTACCATTGGAGTATCCGAGAACGACTCATTGCCAGACCCAAACTTCCATATGTAGTCATCCATGTGTCTGCAACCTGTACTCATACATACGTTGTGGTTCAAATGGCTATGAGCACTATGGGACTTAACATCTATGGTCATCAGTCCCCTAGAACTTAGAACTACTTAAACCTAACTAACGTAAGGACATCACACAACACCCAGTCATCACGAGGCAGAGAAAATCCCTGACCCCGCCGGGAATCGAACCCGGGAACCCGGGCGCGGGAAGCGAGAACGCTACCGCACGACCATACGTTATGCATATTCCCGTTCAGGAGAGACATTTGCTTGATTGTTGATTGCACGGAGTCGGCGGGTAAATACAATTTTGCAGTGCCTGCGTTATTCCGAATTACCATGCAATGTTCTTTTGAACATGCAAGCATGGCACTGCAACATCGTATTTATCCGCCGACGCCGGGCTAGCAACTTTTAAGAAAAATGTCTCGGCTTGATAAGAATATACATGATGGATGTACCAGTACAGGTTGTAGACAAGTGCTGGCCGATGTGGCTGAGCGTTTCTAGGCGCTTCAGTCTGGAACCGCGCGACCGCTACGGTCGCAGGTTTGAATCCTGCCTCGGGCATGGATGTGTGTGATGTCCTTAGGTTAGTTAGGTTTAAGTAGTTCTAAGTTCTAGGGGACTGATGACCTCAGAAGTTAAGTCTCATAGTGTGCAGAGCCATTTGAACCATTTTTGAGCTGTGGGCTACTACCTGCGGTAAATACTCAACATTGAATGTTTTTGGTGCTGGTACGTTTTAAAATCTCTCACATATAAAAGAGTTGATCGTCAGTAGATCTTTCACACTTGCGAATCAGATTACATCGTACGATTGCGGCGCCGGAAGTACCTGAAGCTGCTGGAAAAACAGCACCATTCTCCATCTCATGTGTCACCATCAGTACGACCTGTGTTACCGTCAGTCACTAGCTACATTGTGAGGACACAACAGAACAGTATACATTAAAATTTCGTGACATCCCGTCTCACCAAGGCATTCAGGTGCAGTCGGCCTGTCATAATTACAGTTAGCGAGTCCGAAATGTATTGTTTAGCTTTTTGATGAAATCATTAGTAATCTAAAAAGCTAATAGTCCAAAGTTCTTCTATTAGTGGGCTGGTCACTCACCACACCAAAATAAAACCATTCCTATGCAAACATCCACATACCAGAGCATTACATTTAACAGAGTGGCCAAACATCATGGGATTTGTTGCCGTACATGAATGTGTTCCCCGTACGACCCACAGATGTGGCGGCGACATGCGGAGTACAGCGTGAGTAGTCTCTCGTAGACGCATGGGTAGTGAACATGCCTGCACATTACGAGTTAATCAACTTTGGGATTATAATCGGTGCAAGACATATGGGTCACAACATACGAGTATAAGAGACCAGTAATCCCACATACGTTCTTTAAAGAATCGAACTCTTATGTATAAATGGTGATTAAAAAGTCCCCATTTGAGGGTGTTGCTGTGGGCTATACGCAACGTAGCCCGACTCCGATGGATTATATTAGCACCGACATGTAGGAAAGGGATCATTGTGGCATTCATGTCTTTCCAATGTAGATGCGGTAAATACAGCAAGGTGGACTATTCCCAAATGCTTCCAAACAGGACCAAAGCGCTGTTATACTTTTCTTGGTTACCAAGGGACAAAAGCTGGCAGATATCCATTGAAGAATTAAGGATATGTGTGGGGCAGAATGTCTGTCGAAAACCTCCATTGTGGAATGGTAAATTTTTGAAGTTTGTGGTAAGTTCCTATGGAACCAAACTGCTGAGGTCATCGGTCCCTAGGCTTACACACTACTAAATATAACTAACTAATTACAACACACACACACACACACACACACACACACACACACACGCCTCTGACGGGTGGTGGGGGGGGGGGGGGGGGAACCGCGCAGACCATGGCAAGGCGCCTTAGACTGCCCAGCTACCCCACGCGGCCCTGTGGAATGGTGTGCCAAGTTCCTTGCTGGTCGCGATTCCACACAAGACGCTGCTCGATGTGAGAGACCAGCAGCAGCTACGCCAAGCACCCGCCCCCCCTCCCCCCCCCCCCTACAGTCCTGACTCCCTATCTGACTGTCACGCCATTGGTCCCCGAAAAAGGCCTTGAAGGACCGACAATTCCTATTGTGACAGGCAGTTACTTACTTCTTCATGCAGCAGTGTACGGTGTTGCACTGAACAGTTATCTTTTACATGGCGTGTCGTTAGGATGATTGTAGCAATGCTCACGACGATTTTGCCTGATTGTCATACCGATTTTGGGCTGTATGGCCTTCGAGCAGAAACTTTTTGATCGCCCCTTCTATATAACAGGTGGTTTGCCGTTCATCTCTATGATGACGTATCTTCTTAACTATGTCTTGTACAGTGATAAAATATTGCATGTACATTGAGTAGTAAATGTGGTTACTTATGCAAAAGAGTTGTGAATAGGATTATAAGTTAAAACGTGTTACCTGATGCTGAAGTTTTACTGTGTGAACAGTGAACATGTAATAAGCAAATTTTTTTTTTCCTTTCATTTTTTTTTTTGTTTTGTTTCTCAGAGAGAAAAATATCAAAAAGGTTTGGAATTTTGAGTAAAGTTTTTTAAGACTCTCTAAATGCTCTCACATTGAAATACGGGTTGAATGTAGTCTGTATAATTTGCGCGCCATGAGTTACCCTGCCTCTAGACACATATATGATGTCTAACTTTAATACTTGACTTACTGTATTATATCTGTAACATAAGATTATATCTCTTAATGAGTGGATTATATCAGCATTTTAAGTTTTTAAATTCAGTCAATAATTGTATGAAGTACTGGGAACTGAATTTTCGTTACTCTGGAAGCCGTTAGATAGATAACCTGCAACTGACAACCGACCATTCACCCGCGAACTATTTCGTCATGAAGTATGCCAGGAGAAGTTGAAGAATCACAACCTGGAACTTGTCCTCGGGAAACAAGGTCACCGTTTTAGTCATTTAGTTATACAGAGTAACTAGTTTTCGAACGACTGCAGATGGAGCCACAACTTGACGCTGGGGCGGTGGTGCTGGCGAAAATATCGGAAATTTAGGCGTAAGTGAACGAAAAGTTTACTGCAGGCAAAGGTGACTTTACCTTCCGGATGTAGACCTCCAGCTGTTGAAGCAGTTTCGTCTGTGAACCTTTGTCAGCGCTGTGTAACACAAATGTTTTCGACAAGAATGAAGGTGAAGCAATGAATTAAGACTTATGCCACAGCCAGGACTTTAACCCAGGTTCTTCACTTAACTGTGTAGACGTGCCAACCACTACACCACTATAGCATTTTGGGTACCATACCTGTACGAGTAGTCCATTGCCCTCCTTGTCATAAACTTCAGTTCACACCTTCCCCATTAGATGCAAATCTGGGGTGCTATTCTAGTGGCGTAGAAACTCTGCAATACTGGCGATTTAAAAAGGGGGAAAAATGGGCTGAAGGTGTGAGCTGACGCTTGTGTTAGGGAGGCCAATGGACTATAGTAGTCCATGTAGAGGTGGTAGCTACAATGCTACAGCAGTGTAGTGGTTAGCATATCTTCCTAGTAAACAAGAGACCCCAGTTCAAGCCGGTACAGTATCTCAGCATGTTCAGTCCGAGAGCTGGTTGTCCTCTGTAATAAAAAAAAATCTGAGTGAAATGTTCAACGATCAACTAGAACAGGTGTCATATGATCCGTCCCGACCAGCTGCAGAGAACAGTAACAAAAAACAAAAAAGCAGCGACCCTGGCACAAATTTTAATTCATTGCTTCGGCTTGTCTTTTTGAGACTCATACGTCTCCAGGAAAATATAATTTCATCAGAACAGAGGATTTCATTGGCAGCAGAGTAATCATGGCGGGCAAAGTGTGGCACAAAGTTGGACTTACGAGGCGTATTCCGAGAGTAAGGTCCGATCGGTCGCGAAATGGAAAACACAATGAAAATCAAAAGTGTTTTATTTGCAATAGTTAGCCATACCTTCCAGCAACGCCTGTACATAATCGCCGCTCCGTCTGAGACAACTGTCGTAGTGTTGTATCAACTTTCTGATACTCTTGTCATAGAAGGCAACCGCCTGCACTTTTCACCGATATTCTACGCTGACCTGCAGTTCGTTGTCTGTGGCAAAACATTGATTTCTTAGCCAGAGATTCATGGCAGCAGAGATGAAAATCAGAGGGAGCAAAGTCCGGGCTGTATGGAGGGCGATCAAACACTGCCCACCGAAAACACTGCAGGGGCATCCTCGTAGCCCCTACAGAGTGCGGCCAAGAACTGTCATGAAGAAGAAAATGCGTGGACAGTTATGTTGTGTGGGCTGCATCAAATCAGGCGAAATCTCTCAGGGACACTCATACTTGGCGGGAGACTCTGTTTTCTAGGCATCTTTACGTGCTCACTGTGTGCTCAGACCTGAAAAGACAGACGTAACGCGATCAACGGGAGTACTAGAGACAACGTTCAACACACTTAGACAAAGCTTTATCATTTTCAAATAACTTCCGGGAATTCAGCCAGGTAACACTTTCAGCAACCGCCGATATTTCGGCGGGAGAACACCCCGCCATTTTCAAGGCAAACTGCAACGGACAGGCGGCGTACATGCAAATTTAATAGCTCGGTTCTCCGACAGAAGCAGGAAAGATAACACACACACACACTGAACACTAGTGCCACCAAAGATGACCAAAGTCAGAGCTATCGATAGTGAGACTATGAATTCGCAGGTGAGGCAGCATTGACTCTGTTCCTCTGTTTTTTGACAAGGGAGAGAGCCGGATTCCAAACAGAGTTTAAACAGAAACCTCCATCCCTGTTAACGAGGTTGCTCGCTAATTTAATCTCAACTGCCTCCCTAATGACACTGTCCCAATAGCTGGACGTGCATGCCAATATCTCGGTGTTATTATATAACATGGGGTGACCAGTATCCAAGCAATGTTCGGCAATAGCTGATCTATTTGGCTGCTGTAATCGTGTGTGCCGTTTATGCTCAGTACATCTGTCCTCCACGGTCCTGATAGTTTGACCAATATATGCCATGCCGCAGCTACAAGGAATACGATATACACCCGCCTTACGCAGTCCAAGATCATCCTTAACGGAACTCAAAAGTGCTCTAATTTTAGATGGAGGTCGGAAAACACATTTCACATCGTATTTCCGTAAAATACGACCGATCTTATTGGACGTGTTTCCTACGTAAGGCAAAAAGGCAGTAGACTTAGGTGTTGACTCAGAATTATCATCAATCACCCGATGTACAGTTGGTCGATAGCGCAACGCACGTTCAATCTGTCTATCACTATAACCATTTTGACGAAATGTAACTTCAAGATGGGACAGCTCAGCTGGCAAAGTCTCAGCGTCAGAAACGACATGTGCCCTGTGTACCAAGGTACGAAGTACCCCTTCACGCTGAGCCGAATGGTGACAACTATTAGCTTGTAAGTACAAGTCGGTGTGAGTACGTTTCCTGTAGACTGCATGTCCCAATGATCCATCATCCTTCCTCCTAACCAACACGTCGAGAAAGGGAAGGCAACAATCCTCTTCCACCTCCATCGTAAAACGAATGTTCGGGTGGACCGAGTTCAGATGTTCTAGAAAGACATTCAAATTCTCCCTACCGTGAGGCCAAACAACGAAGGTATCGTCAACGTATCTAAAGAAACAGGCGGGTTTTAAAGGCGCCGACTCCAATGCACGTTCCTCGAAGTCTTCCATAAATAAATTTGCGATCACAGGAGACAACGGACTACCCATCGCAACTCCATCTGTCTGCTCGTAATACTGGTCATTAAATAAAGAGTAAGTGGATGTCAACACATGCTTAAAGAGATTAGTTAAATCAGCAGCAAACCTGGCTTCAATTAACCGCAACAAATCAGACAGAGAAACACGAGTGAAGAGAGAGACCACATCGAAACTCACTAAAATATCAGAGTCATTCAGCCTCAGTCCCTCCAAACGACGTAAAAAATCAGCTGAGTTCCTGATATGATGTTCACACCGTCCTACTTGTGGACTCAACAGAGAAGCAAGATGCTTGGATACACGATATGTCGGAGCGCCGACGTTACTCACTATAGGACGGAAAGGAACCCCTTTCTTATGAACCTTTGGAAGGCCATATAACCTAGGGGGAACGGCACTATAGGTGTTAAGCCTCTTGATTGTGTCCTGCGACAAACCACTTTTCTTCAGGAGGCTGTTGGTCTTTCTCTCAACACTTTTCGTGGGTTCAGCATCGATTCTGCGATACGCTGAATCAGATAGTAAACGTTGCATCTTTTGTACATAATCATGTTTATTTAAAACAACGGTGGCATTGCCCTTGTCAGCAAGTAAAATAACAATACTGGGATCAACTTTGAGAGAGCGTAAAGCAGCCCTCTCTGCTGCTGTTACATTACTCTTGGGTGGACGAGCCCTAGTCAAAACACGGCATGCCTCCCTCCTAACTTCCTCTGCAGCGTCAGGAGGTAGTTTGCAAACTGCCTGTTCAATTGAACTAATAAAATCAACTACCGGCAAATTCTTCGGAGTGGGTGCGAAATTTAAACCCTTCCCTAACACGGAAAAGGTTGCGTCGTCAAAAGATTTCTCTGTGAGATTTATCACAGAACGTCGAGATATAACATCCGACTCAAAAAATGGCTCTGAGCACTATGGGACTCAACTGCTGAGGTCATTAGTCCCCTACAACTTAGAACTAGTTAAACCTAACTAACCTAAGGACATCACACACAGCCATGCCCGAGGCAGGATTCGAACCTGCGACCGTAGCGGTCTCGCGGCTCCAGACTGCAGCGCCAGAACCGCGCGGCCACTTCGGCCGGCCATCCGACTCCGCGCGATGAAAACGTTCAAACTTTGCCAAATGCCGGGCAGTAACGGAGTTGTACTCCCAGTCGGCTTGGGTCCATGAGGCACCGTCCAACCAATCCCAAGTGAAATCAGACACTTCAGATGCAACCATTAAATGAAAACGATACAATTCTTTGGACACAGAATCCAAACGTCGACGAGTAAAACGAATCCTTTCGCGAACAAGAGCCAAGCCAGCACGTTTCTTGGTACGATTGGCGGCAGGAGAATTAATATGGTGCACAACCTTAGCAAATGTTGGGACATGATTTTCATCACGACACCTCAATAAAAACGACAAAGCACATTGCAGTCTAACTCGACAGCTACGAAGTTTATCCAACTTACGTAAACACCGATACATTTCCTCCCCGTAGAGGTAAACAATGTGAGACCTGAGTTTCTCCTGGCGTATACAACTTTCAAATAACTTCCGGGAATTCAGCCAGGTAACACTTTCAGCAACCGCGGCGGTTGCTGAAAGTGTTACCTGGCTGAATTCCCGGAAGTTATTTGAAAGTTGTATACGCCAGGAGAAACTCAGGTCTCACAAAGCTTTATCAGTTTCTCACTGTGTTTCCATTTCGCTACAGATCGGACCTTACTTTCGGAATACGCCACGTATTTATGTTTTTGAGTCACCTCACAAAGTACATAACGAGCAAAGAGAGTGAATGCTTTTCCTTCCATAATTTCCAAGAAATCCTGGTACCAAACCACCTTCGAAAACCACAAAAATGTGATATATTCATACTCGTGCAGAAATTGCAATTTTAACAATACATAATCAATAACTCAACTCATGCATACACCTACAGCTTTCCGTGTTCATTTATGTCAACCTTTTACACTCTTAACTTTTTCACGCTTTTATTCACATCACAACGATTTCGTTCCGTTATTTTTGCAGTAACTGTTTTTTATAGCGGCATGTTTCCGTAACCAAAAGCTCAATTCATGAGCTTTCCAGGTTCATCTATATCTGCCACATACGTTAGTAACTCATTCGCTCTTTTATTTGTTTGGTAAATTTTTAATCCTGATTGTTTATCTGTAACTTTTTTGACCTATATTACACGTATAATGCCGAAGTATGAACACTCATAGATCTTGCAAAGTTCATTTGCAACTATTATCTGTTGTTGTAAATAGAGAGAGAGAGAGAGAGAGAGATGCGGCTAAAAAGTATTCTAAAACATAACGATCGTTTCGTTTCGCACACATTTCGTTAATTTGTACCTAAATTTCCGTTATTTTCCCCAGTATCGTGCCCCGGATTTTAGCTGCACATGTTCCAGAAAATAATGTTTCTGTAATAAGTCCATCTGATGAAGAGCCTGCAGCAGCTCGACAGCTGGTTAATGGTGCAATAAATCGAATTAAATTCGAAAAGCGACTGGATGAATATCACATCGATATCAAGGACGAATTAAATCGCGGTCGCAATTCGTCATATGTAAGTGATGTAATGAATCAATAGCGTAATGTTCAAGATGGGTCACGCATAAGAATGTCGGAAGCAAAAAGCAAACAGTAGCGTTTGAATCACCATATAAAGTGTTTTTCTATACATTGCAGCGAAATCAGATCTACACTTTGAGTTTACCAGAGGTCCCAACGCATGTAAATTTAAGACATTTATTACTGCTGAAGATTTGAAGTTTCTTCTTTGTAGTCACTGAACGTTAGATTCTGATCTTAAACAATATTGGTCCCCAGTAGTAGTGTGCTGAGCAATCAAAATACACAGATTGTGATCCTAAAATATTTCTACGATAGAATCATTATTATTTGTGTTCTATCAGTGCAATTATTCCACTGGGTAGTTCCTACCATAGCAAACGCGGTTCCACTCAACCAGAATTCGAACCCAGTATCGTAAAGGCCACGGCCTTTGCTCGATACTAGAGATATTCCTGAACTGGAGTGTGTGGCAGGGTAGGAGGAAAGGACGTAGAGACAGGGGAAACTACGTATAATAACAGTGTTTGCCCACACCGCAACTTCAAATGGAGGATGCTAATACACGGCAACGTATTATTTTCTCTCTCTGGACAAATAAGAATTTGAAGCGTGTATCGCTGTTCGGCGACCAGGAAACGCGCATCGCGTCCATTGTTATTACAGGGAAAGGAAAAAAATATATAGCCAGCACGATAAAAGGAGCGGGATCAGTTATTTTATTTCCGAATGGGCAGTAAAACCACCCGAATTAAAAGCGCAGATAGCGTCACAAAAATGTGTATACCCGCTCCGAACAGCCCAATAGCTTCCCCCTTGTTTACAACGCAGCATGTCACAGAGCCGCGTTTCGGTCCAAACACTGGCGCAGTACTTGGATTCGCCATTGTATTGTCCAGCCAACTGTACACTGTGAAATTACACCCTCTTCCCCCCCCCCTCTCTCTCTCTCTCTCTCTCTTCCTGTCCCTTTCAGCACCCCACGGTCTTCCATTCCCTGTCTTCAATTTAGCTTTCCCGTAGACCAGGATGACTCAGCCTTTCTAGTCTTGAGATCAGCTACATGCATCTTAGTCCATTTAGAGACCTACTGAGTTAAAAATTCGAAAAATTCGCAAAGGCAACTTTGATTCCGTAAGGAACTGTTGTGCGCAGCGACCGTAGACTATACGGGAGCAGAGACACCGAGCAGTCAGTCGCATTCCCATTATTTTTTTATTATTCTAGCATATCTAGATTTCTGGTCGTCTAATCACCAATGTCTCGTCATTTTTTAATATCTTACTCATATTGTGAAGTTTTTTCTTTTGTCACCATATCTTCGTATTTTTTACGTTACTTTTTAGCTTCTTGACAGTACCATGCAATAGTGTAACGAAGGACTATCGTCCAGAGTTTGCTTGACGATTGCTTTCCGATGTGAGCTTAATTGTATGATCTTCTGAGGATGGCAAATGAAACTGCCGAAACACGTCAAGAGGTTAAATTAATAAAAATTTGTGCAAGTGACGATTGAATATTTCTATGTTTATAACGTGCTTCGCAGTTGCTGATAGAGAGCCATGAATAAAATTAACCATTTCAATTACATAAAAATCATAGAAGGTAATTTTCTCTCCATCAAAAGTTGTAGGCCGACTACTCAATTTTCAAGATATTACACATGTTATAAAAATTAAAATATGCACCATCATTAACGTTGAAGAAAGTTTAGTGAGGTACTAGGCTTTGCATATCATTGATATGTTTATCATAATCGGCGGCCGGGGTGGCCGAGCGGTTCTAGGCGCTACAGTCTGAAACCCCGCGACCGCTACGGTCACAGGTTCGAATCCTGCCTCGGGCATGGATGTATGTGACATCCTTAGGTTAGTTAGGTTTAAGTAGTTCTAAGTTCTAGGGGAGTGATGACCTAAGTCCCATAGTGCTCAGAGCCATTTGAACCATTTGTTTATCATAATCGTAGGTAACCATACATTGTCTGGAAGACGAGGATCAGTTTATTTCTACACTTAGATTTCGTTATGTTCATCGCTGGAAACGGTGCCTCATATAGATATCCTCATCCAAAAGATGACAAAACATAGGACTCTACTTTTACACTGTTAGGGTAGATTTTTACACTCACTAATTTGCAAAAGTCATCTTCATTGTATTATAACTGTAAGAAAATGTCGTTTTGAAATCGAATTATTTACTTTTCAAGTGCAGTCGAACTACAGGAAAAAAGAGTACTCATTTTACCTGAAATATATTCCCCATTCACTTTTTTTGGGAAAAATTGAACTATGAAAGCTAGAATTGGTTCCACTGCCTACAAATGAGACACTGCCTTCAGTGCTGTCAGCTTGGAAGTATACTTCTTTGCAGCTTGTTCATCCAGTAATATTTGTTGGTCTGACAGCTCTGACTGTATTTGAGGAAAATGTTCTACATTTAATTTCTGTAAGTGTGCTATCCCAAGGTCAAGACTCGCAGCAAACCCCGAGCGCTCTCCCCACTCAGCGCAACCGCCGCCCACAACGCCCGAAGTTACAGTTCGCTAGTAGCAGCCTCAGCGTCGAGGAGGAAAGACTGTTACTTGTCGCGAGCGTTAAAGGCGGTGAAATGCAGATGGAGTGCAGACGAAGGAGATGGAGACAGTCCTGTCAGATTTACCGCCTACAAATACCGTGCGAAATACTCATTGTGAACAAACTGTTATTTTCCAAAAGAGCTCATTTAAAAAGATATCGCACAAAGATTTTGAAAGATCGACTCACAATCCAGTGGCAAACGACCGGTCGATCGCAATCAATGGGTTGAGCACCCCTGCCTTAGACGGAACCAAAGTCTCTCTGCTTCAGCAGCGTTAGTCAAGCTGTTCGCTGCGAATGCTGCATAAACCATTTCCTATCGTACAGAAGCTGTGCCGTTTTATCTGGTTTCCTAGAACGCAGGGCAACCATAAGGGTGGCCTCATATAAGGGATGAATACGCTTGCGAGCAACTTGCTCGAAAAGGGCTCATGAGCCACTCCGGAAAAGTTCATGTAGAGCCGCAACTGAGCAGTCTGTGATCCACATCACTCACGAATGCTTATACATTCACTGATGAGGCAGAACATGACTGAATACCGTCTGGAAGCGTTACGGATATTTGGCGTAGCGATGGAAGTGGACAAGAAGAGCAGAGATAAATGGGGGATTTTAATGGGAAGTTCCGCTGTTCTCATTTCAAAAATGGTTCAAATGACTCTGAGCACTATGCGACTTAACTTCTGAGGTCATCATTCCCCTAGAACTTAGAACTACTTAAACCTAACTAACCTAAGGACATCACACACATCCATGCCCGAGGCAGGATTCGAACCTGCGACCGTAGCGGTCGCTCGGCTCCAGACTGTAGCGCCTAGAACCGCACGGCTACTCCGACCGGCGGCTGTTCTCATTTCTGCTACTTCTCATTACTTTCTCAGTCCATACTCATTTCCTGTTACTGAGTTCATTCCGTTCAACACATTCTGTAAATCCTCTTCAGTTTGACTAAGAACAGCAATGTCATCAGTGAATCTTATCATTGATATCCTTTCACCAAATATTTTAATTTCTCTCTTGATCCTTGATTTTTGCCATTTCCTCTTCAATATCTAGAGTGATCAGTGGGGGATATAAGGCTACATCCACATCTTACACTAATCCGATCACTTCGCTCTTCGTCTTCCAGTCTTCTTGAACCCTCTTGGTTCTTGTTCATACATGAGCGGCTCAGGGGAAAAGTTCACGTAGAGCCTCATCTGAGCAAACTTTGAGCCACAACAATCGCGAATGTGTATACATGAACTGATGAGCCAAGACGTGACTGAACGCCTGTACATCGTCACGTAACGGATCCTGTATTTTCTTCCCCAGTCTTCTGCATATTGTCAGCAATTTAAATACATGAGCCGTTACGCTCATTCCCTACAGCCCATTCTCGAACACTTTTACAAAATCCAATGAACGTGTCTTGGTTTACCTTAAATCTTGCTTCCATTATCGATTGCTGCGTCAGAACTGCGTCTCTGGGCCCTTATCTCTCCTAAAGCCAAACTGAGCGTCGTCTAATAGAACATCTTTTTTCGTCACCATTCTTTTGTGTATTACTCTTGTTAGTAATTTGGATGCATGGGCCTCAGCAGCCGTTAAACAGATTGTGCGATGGTTCTCTGACTTACCTGCTCTTTCTGTCTTCAAGATTGTGTGGATGATGTTTTTCGGAAAGTTTGATGGACGTTAAATGCATAAGTATTGAGAAGCTGTTCTCGTTCAAGACTACCAACCAAGTGCCTCTCTCATTGCAGCTTTTATCAGCGGATGTATACGGACCTTTACGACTACAGCGTCGATAGCCCTTGGACTCAACTGCAGAAAGACTTTCCACAACGATGCCTGACGAAGAGGACACGGTAGTGAATATTGTGGAACTGCCTCCCCCATCGCATGAGATCGTTCCCGCATGCGACATCTGATGGGCCTGAATTTCCTGACTGAGCGGTTTTTCCATATTTCATCAGACCGCAAAAATCTCCCGCCTTATCGGTGTGGGCGTGACAGACAGGAACGATACGAATAGCGTTTTACCGTTGAAACTGCCCGTTCCTAAAAGATGACTTATATAGGCGAACCTGCACTGCGATGTTACTTCGCACAGTCGCCCTTCTTCCTGTTTGGCTAGAAGGGTAACCTTTGACCTCTTCGCGCCGTGTTAAGTCACCGTCCGACGCAAGCATTTCTCCTTGGCTGACACTCAGTTCTACAAATTTCATGAGCTTCATCACTATCGTTGAAGGAGAATTTCACTGGTGGGTCCATAGTTATTAAGTGGTGATTTTTGTAATTACCTAACACTGTCAAAAGGAGAATGATCTCTTTATCATTGTAAAAAAAGCTTCCAAAATAGAAGTTTTACCACCCAGATCGCAGTCGGTACATCTCTTGATTACTGGTTTCAGTAAAGTTATGCTGCCATCTTCAGATCTGTGAGTGTTATAAATATCAGGGGCGTCAGTAAGAAATGCAACACATTTTTCCTAGGCCAATTTCCGTTGATAAAATGCGTAATTTGTTGTGGGACATCGTGGAATATTCCCACTTCAGCCCCTATAGTTTCGTGAAGTTCTGATATAGCCTTCAAAATGACGTCTGTAACGAAGGCGCGTTCCAGGAAGAGAGTTATCATTGAGTTTATTTCGGCGGAAAAGCAATCGCAGATACATTCATAGGCACTTTCAGAATTTCTACGGAGACGAGGGAGTCAACAAAAGCACGTTGAGTCGTTGAGCGAGGCGTCTGTCATCATCGCAGCAACGTCGCGCAAACAAATGGTTCAAATGGCTCTGAGCACTATGGGACTTAACATCTGAGGTCATCAGTCCCCTAGAACTTAGAACTACGTAAACCTAACTAACCTAAGGACATCACACACATCCATGCCCGAGGCAGGATTCGAGCCTGCGACCGTACCGATCGCATGGTTCCAGACTGCAGCGCCTAGAACCGCTCGGCCACTCCGGCCTGCTAACATGCTTTACTTTTGTATTATACACAAAAAGGGGATATGTACACGATGCTGTCTTGTATTTTATCAATTGTATTATCTTGATTCTCGCACTTCTTCTCAAACATAACGAAAAGTAAATTATTTTCACTAAATATTTTTCGATTAGTATGACCGATAAGATATTACTGCATGCTGTATAATGTTGCAATAATTTTTAGGCTTCTTGTTGACGTAAAAAAGTTGGTTTACTTTGTATATAGCTTAATGTAATGTCCACAGCTCGTAGCCTAGTGACTACCGTTGCTGCCTCTGGATCACAGGGTCCCGAGTTCGATTCCCTGCCGGGTTGGGGATTTTTCTGCTCGCGCGGACTGGTTGTTTGTGTTGTCTTCATCATTTCATCAACATCATTCGTAACAGTGGCTATATTGGACTATGTAAAAAACCAAACATTATCTTCATCCTTTTGTAATGTCCAGGAGACCTTCATAAATCAACATTGACTTCAATGTACTTATTGTGCTTGAATAAAAGTGTTCTTCCTTTTCGCTTCATTGTATATTTCTTTCACTTGTCTTCTGAACTATACTACACTGTACTGTAGCATTTCTTTCTGTGTATGGTCCAAGTTTCATCGAGTTATGTTACTCGGCAGTGGCACATTATGCGAAAAGTTGCTACCGTCCTTAATTTTGGCACACGAATTTATATCGAAACTAGCACGCATCTGAATTTTTGGGATGTCAACAGTCATGTCTGCTCGATAAGGACTCCAAACGCTGGAACTGTAGCTTAGAATTAGTCACACTGGCGTCATGTGTGCCGTCTCCTTAATACACTGCTGGCCACCGTAAATGCAACACCCTGAAGGAAGCATCCGAATCAAGTGAAATTTACACCATGGGTTTGCAACTGATGTGCAAACTGATTAGAATTTCAGCGCAGACGCACATCACGCGCGCCTGTGGCGCCACCTCATAGCGCCATTTAAGGCTTGGCGATTTCGACGAGTGTACGTTCGGCACGTGTGTTTACCTTGTGGTTGTTTCACAAGACGATCAGTTATGTCTCGTAGACAACAGCGAACATCTTTTGATCAAGTATCCGAGTTCGACAGAGGAAGGATAGTGGCTTACCGAGATTGTGGATTATTATACAGAGAAATCGCTAGTCATGTTGGACGAAACCAAACAACTGTAATGCGGATATGTGACCGTAGGATGCAGGAGGGTACGACGGACCGACGTGGTCGATCGCATTCACCTCGGTGCACCACTGCACGTGCTGATAGTCCAATTGTGCGCATAGCAGTGACGGATCGCTCAGTGACATCCCGAACCATAGCACAGCACATTGCGTCTGTAACGCATCATCCAGTGTCTGCGCGTACCATTCGACGCCGTTTACAGCAGAGTGGTCTGTCCGCAAGACGTCCATTGCTTCGTCTACCATTGACGCAGAACCACAGACGTCTCCGTCGCCAATGGTGTGATGACAGACGGATGTGGACGGCAGAATGGAATGACGTTGTCTTTACTGACGAGGCACGCTTCTGTCTGCAGCACCACGATGGTCGGATTCGAGTGTGGAGACACCGTGGAGAGAGGATGCTGGACAGCTGCATTATGCACCGCCACACTGGTCTTGCACCGGGTATTATGGTATGGGGCGGTATTGGATATTACTCTCGCACGCCTCTAGTACGCATTGCCGGTACTTTAAATAGCCGGCGCTACATATCCGAGGTGCTGGAGCCAGTTGTCCTTCCTTACCTTCAGATCTCGGCCACAGCCATATTTCAACAGGATAATGCGCGACCCCACGTGGCACGCATTGTCCAAAGGTTCTTCGTCAATAACCAGATTGAATTGCTTCCCTGGCCGGCTCGCTCTCCGGATCTTTCGCCGATAGAAAACATGTGGTCCATGGTTGCTCAACGAGTGACCCAGATTACATCCCCAGCTGCCACACCAGATGATCTTTGGCAACGTGTGGAAGCTGCTTGGGCTGCTGTACCCGAGGAACACATCCAACGTCTCTTTGACTCAATGCCTAGACGTGTGGCAGCGGTGATCTCCAACAATGGCGGCTACTCTGGCTACTGATTCTGGCAGGAACCACATGTCACAGACGTCTGTAAACGTAATCATTTGATACTTGGTCAACATGTTATCTACAAAATAAATCTTGTTGTGCTACCTCTTGTCTTTCTTGGTGTTGCATTTACGGTGGCCAGCAGTGTAGATACACCTCATTTTCCCAAAAGCCTTTCAAAAAATCTAAATTTGTCCATCGCCCAATTTCATATCACTGCTTTGTATACACACAAATTGTTAAATGATGTGACGTTCTCAAAACGTTCACCACTGATCTTGTAAACAGATATTATCGGATTCTTTCTCTTTGTTGTAGGCTTTATCTTACATTTATTTCCGTGTAAGGAGAGGTGCCTTCAGTAACAACCAGTGGAAGTTTTGTTCAACGCTTTCTACATTTCCTCGCGATCGTAGTCCTATAGTATCACACCTTTCCCTCTTTATTTTGCCACAAATTCGAAATTAGTTGGGTAATTACATCATAACTAATTCCCGTAGTACAACTCCCTTGGCGAAAGAAATTACACACAACGCTGTTTAATATTGCCCCACGTAATTTACGTTTCATGCTGCACGGGATAACTGACATATATTGAAATGTTTTAAGAAAATTAAATCAATAAAAAATTAGAAACTGTGATAAATGTGTGTGTTAATGATTGTGCATGCAAGGTAGATGACTTGTGGTTTACACAATAAAGATAGTTTACATGACGCGCCAATAATACGTCCGGTTGACAAACACGAATTCAACACTTTGTTTTATATTTTGTTTTAATCTCGTATGTGATACAACGATTTTGTAACGCAACGTACACAGAAATGTAAGTGGGTAGCACAAATTGCGGACTGTATTACCTCGTACTTTCGCTGGTGTTTCATCGCGGAGCTGTGGCCGAGCGGTTTTAGGCGCTTCAGTCCGGAACCGCGCTGCTGCTACGGTCGCAGGTTCGAATCCTGCCCCGGGCATGGATGTGTGTCATGTCCTTGGGTTAGTTACGTTTAAGTAGTTCTAAGCCTGGGGGACTGATGACCTCAGATGTTAAGTCCCGCAGTGCTTAGAGCCATCTGAACCATTTATTCGCGGAAAATCATCTGATAACGATAACAGCACAGACACTGTCTTAATTTACTGTTATCAAAAATCAAACAATACGATAAACTTTGTAAAAGAGAGCTTGTTTCCATTTTGTCACTTCAATTGCGATAAGTACACTGAGGTGACAAAAGTCTTGAGATATCTCCTAATATAGCAATCTCATCAAGCAACTCGACATGGCATGAACTCAACACGGTGTTGGCAGTCACCTGCATAAATATTGAGCCATGTTCCCTGTATAGTCGTTCATAACTGCGAAAGTGTTGCTGGCGTAGGATTATGTTCACGAACTGACCTCTTTATAACTCCCATAAATATTCGATGGGATTCATGTTGTATGACTTGGGTGAGCAAACTATTCGCTCGAATTGTCCTGAATGTTCTTCAAACCAAACGCAAGCAATTGTGGTCCGTCGTATGGCGCGCTGTCACTCACAAAAATTCCATCGTTGTTTAGGAACGTGAAGTTCATTAATGTTTGCAAATTGCCTCCAAGTAGCCAGACATAACCATTTACAGCTAACGATCGGTTCAGTTGGCCCAGAAGACCAAGACCATTCCGTGTAAAAGCAGCCCACACCAATATGGAGACACCACCAGACTGCTGAGTGCCTTGTTGACAACTTCGGTCCATTGCTTCTTGGGTCTGTGCCACACTCGAGTCCTACCATCACCTCTTACCAGTTGAAATCGTGACTCACTTGACCAGGCCACAGTGTTCCAACCGACGTGGTCACGAGCCCAGGAGAGGCGCTGCAGCCGATGTCGTGCTGTCAGCAAAGGCACTCTCATATTTTGTTTTCTGCCATAGCTCATTAAAGCCAAATTTCGCCGCACTCTCCTAACGAATACATTCCTAGTACGTCCTACATTGATTTCTGCTGTTATTTCACGCAATGCTGCTTGTCTGTTGGCACTGACACCTCTACGCAAACACCGCTGCTCTAGGTCGTTAAGTGAAGGCCGTCGGCTACTGCGTTGGCCGTGGTGAGAGGTAATGACTGAAATTTGGTATTCTCGGCACACTCTTGACACTGTGGATCTTGGAACGATTTCCGAAATGGGATGTCTTGCTCCAACTACTACCCCGCGCTCCAAGTTCATAATCATGTAGGAAACATTTCACATGAATCACCTAAGTACAAATGATAGCTCCGCCAATGCACTGCCATTTTGTACCTTCTGTACGTGATACCATCCCCATCTGTACATGCGCATATTGCTATTTCATGACTTTTGCCATCTCAGGATACGGTAAATACAAAAATATCATGAAGGCAGAATAGTGGAATACTCCCATCCAATGTTGTTGTTGTTGCGGTCTTCAGTCCAGAGACTGGTTTGATGCAGCTCTCCATGCTACTCTATCCTGTGCAAGCTTCTTCATCTCCCAGTACCTACAGCAGCCTACATCCTTCTGAATCTGCTTAGTGTATTCATCACTTGGTCTCCCTCTACGATTTTTACCCTCCACACTGCCCTCCAGTATTAAATTAGTGACCCCTTGATGTCTCAGAACATGTCCTACCAACCGATCCCTTCTTCTAGTCAAGTTGTGCCACAAATTTCCTCTTCTCTCGAATTCTGTTCAATACCTCCTCATTAGCTATGTGATCTACGCATCTAATCTTCAGCATTCTTCTGTAGCACCGCATTTCGAAAGCTTCTATTCTCTTCTTGTCCAGACTATTTATCGTCCATGTTTCACTTCCATACATGGCTACACTCCATACAAATACTTTCAGAAACGACTTCCTGACACTTAAATCTATACTCGATGTTAACAAATTTCTCTTCTTCGGAAACGCTTTCCTTGCCATTGCCAGTCTACACTTTATATCCTCTTTACTTCGACCATCACCAGTTTTTTTGCTCGCCAAACAGCAAAACTCCTTTACTACTTTAAGTGTCTCATTTCCTAATCTAATTCCCTCAGCATTACCCGACTTAATTTGACCACATTCCATTATCCTCGTTTTGCTTTTGTTGATGTTCATCTTATATCCTCCTTTCAAGACACTGTCCAGTCCGTTCACCTGCTCTTCCAGGTCCTTTGCTGTCTCTGAGAGAATTACAATGTCATCGGCGAACCTCAAAGTTTTTATTTCTTCTCCATGGATTTTAATTCCTACTCCGAATTTTTCTTTTGTTCCCTTTACTACTTGCTCAATATACAGATTGAATAACATCGGGGATAGGCTTCAACCCTGTCTCACTCCCTTCCCAACCACTCCCATCCAATATTGTTAGTAAATACAACTGAGCAATGTGGCGTTTTCTTAACTTGCGGTCAATAAAAAATTGAATTTCTAAGACAACACCCAAACGTCCGCATTTCATCAATAACATGATGAAGTACACCGGCTGAAGTCCGTTCTAGAAGTCTGGTGCCAGAGTTCACCTCTGCCGGTAAATATTAAGTTCGAAAGTGTATCCACAGTAAGACTTATACTATATAAACGCAGTTCACAATCAGAGCTCAAGATAACAACCATCGTACATATTTCTGCGTTGCTGCCAACCTACTTTTGGCAGTTACCCTCAAATACAGGTATTGTCGGTCTCGCCGACCTATCTCAACATCAAAGCAGACAGAATTGCCTTCTGGTAACTCTTAAAACAATCCACACCAGTTTAAGGCCCGTGAGGTGACAAAAATAAGACATAAATATTTAGTTCATAGTAGCACTAAGCTGCGTAATGGCTAGCACAATTTCAGTTTGTATTATTTACAACGTAAAAGAGTTAAGTTAGGCGATTCCTTCCACAACTCGTTCAGCCAAATTAGCAAAATAAAATAAACGTACGAAATTTAAAACGACTGTGAAATGAAGTGTGCAATATCTCGCCGTAAAGGAATTTTTGTGTTGATTTCAAAACTGTGTTTAGATGTTCCGCGTCAGTTATATTTCCGAATTTATGGTGACTATAATATTATAGTAGCATTTTATTAATATTAATCAACTTGATGCCTTTGGCTTACTGTTGTCTATGTCAAACATGACCTTTTGTCCTCATTACTAGTTGAACGAAAGTTATTTTTGAAAACAACTGTTCAACTGAATTTCAGTATTGCATCGCAATTTCTTCTGTAAAAACTTTAGACAGTTTTTGAATTAGCCAAACGAGTATGGCCACCGTGAAACTTATTAACATATAATAATTCTTAGTAGTTACAGATCGTCAACCCATGGCAGCAAAATAAGGGGTGAGGAATTTCACTGGTTTCGGCATTCGAAATCTGAATTTCTTATTGGAAACGTGAAATACAATTTCAGGAAGATTGTATTATATCTGTGGACTCAGCAACGTTGTGCTTTCGTCATAAACATGTCTTACGAATGAACAATTGAATTTGGGTAACATCATTTTAAAAAAATGGCTCTGAGCACTATGGGACTTAACATCTGTGGTCATCAGTCCCCTAGAACTTAGAACTACTTAAACCTACCTAACCTAAGGACATCACACACATCCATGCCCGAGGCAGGATTCGAACCTGCGACCGTAGCAGTCGCATCATTTTAAGTTAGGTTCAAATGCCTCTGAGCACTATGGGACTTAACATCTTAGGTCATCAGTCCCCTAGAACTTAGAACTACTTAAACCTGACTAACCTAAGGACATCACACACATCCATGCCCGAGGCAGGATTCGAATATGCGACCGTAGCAGTAGCGCGGTTCCGGACTGAAGCGCCTAGAATCGCTCGGTCACAGCGGCCGGCAGTTTAAGTTACGAATAAAGAATCTGTTGCTAGGTGTCGCGATCGCGCCGGTCGCTGTGGCAGAGCGGTTCTAGGCGCTTCTGTCCGGAACAGTGCTGCTGCTACGGTCGCAGGTTCGAATCCTGCCTCGGGCATGGTTATGTGTGATGTCCTTAGGTTAGCTAGGTTTAAGTACTTCTAAGGCTAGGGGACTGATGACCTCAGATGTTAAGTCCCACAGTGCTTGGAGCCATTTGAACCATTTTTGTCGCGATCGACTGTGCATCAGTAATCGATAATCGATTATGAATTTCTGTCACAGTGCACAAGAGGCTTTAAGGAAAGATGGGTCACGTAAAATATGGTGTTACCTTTGTTATTCCACGTATTTCTGTCTGTTATGCTTTGATAACACTATCTAGTACCGGTTTGGAAAGGAGCAAGACAGATTTTCACCTTGCCTTGCATCTGTTTTCATTTCAAAAGATTCCCAGATTTCACTCTGGAACTTTACTTCAAAATGGTTCAAATGGCTCTGAGCACTATGGGACTCAACTGCTGTGGTCATAAGTCCCCTAGAACTTAGAACTACTTAAACCTAACTAACCTAAGGACAGCACACAACACCCAGCCATCACGAGGCAGAGAAAATCCCTGACCCCGCCGGGAATCGAACCCGGGAACCCGGGCGTGGGAAGCGAGAACGCTACCGCACGACCACGAAATGCGGGCAACTTTACTTAGCGGGTAGCCTTTGTTAAATTTTCTACAGCCACATTAGTTCCGAAAAGTTTTGCCAAAGGCATGGCCGTTTTGGCCGGTGTCATTTCGCAGGAGTAAGGCCGTATTTTCAGCCGTGGGCTGGCGGTCGAGCGGCGGACGCATGACTCCGCGCGTGCACCTGCACTGCGCCGGAGTGCGGACAGAAAATTAATATCCGCATTCGCCGTTCACACATCGGCTGGCATTATTTGGGAGTCCGGGGCCGGCCGCACCTGCTATTGGATCGCTGCCCGATGACACCGAGCCAACGGCCGCACTCCAGCGCTGCACTTCACGCTGCCTTAAATCCAGCCCCAAATATCTCGCGGGGCGTAAATTTCCAACTGGGTGGTGCGCTTGGCGCCGACAGGACAACAGGTCCCGCATGTCGGCTCATACCCAGTTTAAAAAGAGATAGGACTCGCATGAAGCACGGAAGACGGACTCGTCCCTCAAGACCGTGCTCTAAAACACTGACAGAGAAAAAAATCACAGCACCAGAAAATAATTGTAGAGTAACAAAATTTTGGGAATATATTTCCTTAGGTAAAATGATTAACACTGCAAGATCACAGGTCAATGTAAGCGCGAGGTAAGCCACTGCAAATGTGAAATGCTGTTATATTATTAACCGATGTAACCACCAGAATGTTGAATGCAAGCATGCAAACGTGTTTGCACTTTGTTGTGCCGGTGCCAGATGTCGCTTGTCCCGCTTGGTCATCAATACAGGGACAGTTAATGCTGTTCGCGGATGACAGTGGAGCTGTCTCCCGATGATGTCCCATATGTGCTCGACTGGAAACGGATCTGATGATCGAGAAGGATAAGGTTACATGTCGACACTCTGTAGAACATGTTCGAGTACAACAGTGGTATGTGGACGAGCGTTATCCTGTTGGAAAACACCCCCTGGAATGCTGTTCGTAAATGGCAGTTCAACAGGTCGAAGCATCAGACTGACATTCAAATTTGCAGTCGGAACGTGTGGGATAACCACGAGAGTGCTCCTGCTGTCATATGAAACCGCACCTCAGACCATAACTACAGGTGTACGTCCAGTGTGTCTAGGACGCAGGTAGGTTCATCTACATCTACATCTACATACATACTCCGCAATCCACCATACGGTGCGTGGAGGAGGGTACCTCGTAGCACAACTAGCATCTTCTCTCCCTGTCCCACTCCCAAACAGAACAAGGGAAAAATGACTGCATATATGCCTCTGTACGAGCCCTAATCTCTCTTACCTTATCTTTGTGGTCTTTCTGCGAAATATAAGTTGGCGGCAGTAAAATTGTACTGCAGTCAGCCTCAAATGCTGGTTCTCTAAATTTCCTCAGCATTGATTCACGAAAAGAACGTCTCCTTTCCTCTAGACACTCCCACCCGAGTTCCTGAAGCATTTTCGTAACACTCGCGTGATGATCAAACCTACCAGTAACAAATCTGGCAGCCCGCCTCTGAATTGCTTCTATGTCCTCCCTCAATCCGACCTGATAGGGATCCTAAACGCTCGAGCAGTACTCAAGAATAGGTCGTATTAGTGTTTTATAAGCGGTCTCCTTTACAGATGAACCACGTCTTCCAAAAATTCTACCAATGAACCGAAGACGACTATCCGCCTTCCCCACAACTGCCATTACATGCTTGTCCCACTTCATATCGCTCTGCAATGTTACGCCCAAACATTTAATCGACGTGACTGTGTCAAACGCTACACTACTAAAGGAGTATTCAAACATTACAGGATTCTTTTTCCTATTCATCTGCATTAATTTACATTTATCTATATTTAGAGTTAGCTGCCATTCTTTACACCAATCACAAATCCTGTCCAAGTCATCTTGTATCATCCTACACTCACTCAACGACGACACCTTCCCGTACACCACAGCATCATCAGCAAACAGCTGCACATTGCTATCCACCCTATCCAAAAGATCATTTATGTAGATAGAAAACAACACCGGACCTACCACACTTCCCTGGGGCACTCCAGATGATACCTCACCTCCGATGAACACTCACCATCGAGGACAACGTACTGGGTTCTATTACTTAAGAAGTTGGTATTATATTCTCAACTAGCCTCCTTATAAACAACGCACGGCCATCACTGGCTCCGAGGTGTAACCAGCTTTCACTAGAAAAAAAGACACCTCCAACCTGCCCTCCAGTGAGCTCTCGCTTGACACCACTGAAGCCGCAAATGGCGGTGATCTGTGGTCGGTGGAATGCACGCTATAGGGCGTCTTGCTCGCAGCTGTCCTTGAAGTGACCGTTTTGCCAAATAGCCGCTGCAGATGCTGTACGATGCGCCACAACCATGCCCCGAACCCGACGGTTTTCCCTGCCGGTAGTGCCACGTGGCCGTCTGGAGCCAGGTCATGTTGCGAGCGCACATTCTCGTGACCACCGCTGCCAGCAATCGTACGCAGTGGCTACATTCTTGCGAAGCCTTTCTGCATTATCACAAAGTAATATCCAGCTTATCGTAGACCTACTACACGACCACGATGAAACTCAATGAGGTATGATAATGGCGCATTCGTCTTTTTAAAGGCATTCTCGACTAACATTTGCTCACCAAAGGCAACTAACGCTCACGTCCGTTGCAGCATTCATTTAAAGCAAACCTGATTTGCATCCTCATAGTGGCGCTTCTAGCGCCGCTATACGACTGGCGTCAATTTGAATAAATATGATATTTCAGATATAGAAACACACCTACCAAATTTCGTTTGTGTCGCACATCGTCTTGGTTTTATTTGCGTCAGTGTATTTATTAAGAGTGTGTGACATAAGACGTAATATCTGGTCTGTTTCGTGAACAGTTCAAGATATCGGAATGAATTTGTGGACAAAAGATAGTATGCAGAGGGACATGTGATTTTGTTGCATTTCGTAAGAAACGTTATGAGTGGAGCGTTCAACAACGTCGAAAGTGAAATGCTGTCTGTCGCCTTAACAGAAAATCCAAAGGAAGTTTTAATCATACACTACTGGCCATTACAATTGCTACACCAAGAATAAATGTAGATGATAAACGGGTATTCATTGGACAAATATATTATATTAGATCTGACATGTAGTTACATTTTCACGCAATTTGGGTGCACAGATCCTGAGAAATCAGTACTCAGAACAACCACCTCTGGCCGTAATAACGGCCTTGATACGCCTGGGCATTGAGTCAAACATAGCTTGGACGGCGTGTACACGTACAGCTGCCCATGAAGCTTCAACACGATACCACAGTTCAAGACTAGTGACTGGCGTATTGTGGTGAGCCAATTGTTCGGCCACCACTGACCAGACGTTTTCAGTTGGTGAGAGATCTGGAGAATGTGCTGGCCATGGCAGCAGTCTAACATTTTCTGTATCCAGAAAGGCCCGTACAGGACCTGCAACATGCGGTCGTGCATTATCCTGCTGATATGTAGGGTTTCGCAGGGATCGAATGAAGGGTAGAGCCACGGGTCATAAAACATCTGAAATGTACCGTCCACTGTTCAAAGTGCCGTCAATGCGAACAAGAGGTGTCCGAGACGTGTAACCAATGGCACCCCATACCATCACGCCAGGTGATACGCCAGTATGGCGATGACGAATACACGCTTCGAATGTGCGTTCACCGCGATGTCGCCAAACACGGATGCGACCATCATGATGCTGTAAACAGAACCTGGATTCATCCGAAAAAATTACGTTTCGCCATTCGTGCACCCAGATTCGTCGCTGAGTACACCATCGCAGGCGCTCCTGTCTGTGATGTAGCGTCAAGGATAACTGCAGCCATGGTCTCCGAGCTGATAGTTCAAAATGGTTCAAATGGCTCTGAGCACTATGCGACTTAACTTCTGTGGTCATTAGTCGCCTAGAACTTAGAACTAATTAAACCTAACTAACCTAAGGACATCACACACATCCATGCCCGAGGCAGGATTCGAACCTGCGACCGTAGCGGTCACGCGGTTCCACACTGAAGCGCCTAGAACCGCACGTCCACAACGGTCGGCGAGCTGATAGTCCATGCTGCTGCAAACGTCGTCGAACTGTTCGTGCAGATGGTTGTTGTCTTGCAAACGTCCCCATCTGTTGACTCAGGGATCGAGACGTGACTGCACGATCCATTACAGCCATGCGGATAAGATGTCTGTCATCTCCACTGCTAGTCATACGAGGCCGTTGGGATCCCGCACGGCGTAACGTATTACCCTCCTAAAGCCACCGATCCCATATTCTGCTAACAGTCATTGGATCTCGACCAACGCGAGCAGCAATGTCGCGATACGATAAACCGCAATCGCGATAGGCTACAATCCGACATTTATCAAAGTCGGTTGGTTGGTTTGGGGAAGGAGACCAGACTGCGTGGTCATCGGTCTCATCGGATTAGGGAAGGATGGGGAAGGAAGTCGTCCGTGCCCTTTCAGAGGAACCATCCCGGCATTTGCCTGGACTGATTTAGGGAAATCACGGAAAACCTAAATCAGGATGGCCGGACGCGGGATTGAACCGTCATCCTCCCGAATGCGAGTCCAGTGTCTAACCACTGCGCCACCTCGCTCGGTATATCAAAGTCGGAAACGTGCTGGTACGCATTTCTCCTCCTTACACGAGGCATCACAACAACGTTTGACCAGGCAACGCCGGTCAACTGCTGTTTGTGTATGAGAAATCGGTTGGAAACTTTCCTCATGTCAGCACGCTGTTGGTGTCACCACCGGCGCCAACCTTGTTTGAATGCTCTGAAAAGCTAATCATTTGCATATCACAGGATCTTCTTCCTGTCGATTAAATTTCGCGTCTATAGCACGTCATCTTCGTGGTGTAGCAATTTTAATGGCCAGTAGTGTATTACGATCAATTTTGAAGGTCTTATGGCTTCATCATCAGGCACCTGCCGTGACAGTCAAATTTCTGCGAACCTGCGTAGTACACAGGGTGTTTCACAACTGATGGTCAATAATTCACACTTGGAAAGGACATGCCAAAAGTAGCTAAAAAGCTCCAATAAATGTGGGTCCGCAAATGAACCATTGCAGAGATACCGCGTTAATTGGAGTTGGGAATCAACTGCAAACGCCGCTGTATTTACGTTGGTAGCTCAGGGTCAGAGAGCGACTACCTGTTTGTTTACTCATGCGCTTCTACTTCCCTTCCTCCTCCGTGCGATGTGCCGTACCGGCCTGACAATCAGTTACGAACGTGAAGGCACCATGGAGAGAGGTTACGCCAATGAAGAGTACGCTGACATGCATATGGTAAAGCGAATGGCAGTTCTCTTGTTGTTGTTGTGGTCTTCAGTCCTGAGACTGGTTTGATGCAGCTCTCCATGCTACTCTATCCCGTGCAAGTTTGTTCATCTCCCAGTACTTACTACATCCTACATCCTTCTGAATCTGCTTACTGTATTCATCCCTTGGTGTCCCTCTACGATTTTTACCCTACACGCTGCCCTTCAATCCTAAATTTGTGATCCCTTGATGCCTCAGACAATGTCCTACCAGCCGATCCCTTCTTCTAGTCAAATAGTGCCACAAACTCTTCTTCTGCCCAACCCTATTCAGTACCTCCTCATTAGTTATGTGATCTACCCATCTAATCTTCAGCATTCTTCTGTAGCACCACATTTCGAAAGCTGCTATTCTCTTCTTGTCCAAACTATTTATCGTCCATGTTTCACTTCCATACATGGTCACACTGCATACAAATACTTTCAGAAACGATTTCCTGACACTTAAATCTATACTCGATGTTAACAAAAATATCTCTTCTCCAGAAACGCTTTCCTTGCCATTGCCAGTCTACATTTAATATCTTCTCTACTTTGACCATCATCAGTTATTTTGCTCCCCAAACAGCTAAACTCCTTTACTAGTTTAAGTGTCTCATTTCCTAATCTAATTCCCTCAGCATCACCCGACTTAATTCGACTACATTCCATTATCCTCGGTGTGCTTTTGTTGCTGTTCATCTTATATCCTCCTTTCAAGACACTGTCCATTCCGTTCAACTGCTCTTCCAAGTCCTTTGCTGTCTCTGACAGAATTACAATGTCATTTGCGAACCTCAAAGTTTTTATTTCTTCTCCATGGATTTGAACACCTACTCCAAATTATTGTTTTGTTTCCTTTACTGCTAGCTCAATATACAGATTGAATAACATCAGGGAGAGGCTACAACCCTGTCTCACTCCCTTCCCAACCACTGCTTCCCTTTCATGCCCCTCGACTCTTATAACTGCCATCTGGTTTCTGTACAAATTGTAAATAGCCTTTCGCTCCCTGTATTTTACCCCTGCCACCTTTAGAATTTGAAAGAGAGTATTCCAGTTAACGTTGTCAAAAGCTTTCTCTAAGTCTACAAATGCTAGAAAGGTAGGTTTGCCGTTCCTTAATCTTTCTTCTAAGGTAAGTCGTAAGGTCAGTATTGCCTCACGTGTTCCAATATTTCTACGGAATCCAAGCTGATCTTCCCCGAGGTCGGCTTCTACCAGTTTTTCCATTCGTCTGTAAAGAATTCGTGTTAGTATTTTGCAGCTGTGACTTATTAAACTGATAGTTCGGTAATTTTCACATCTGTCAACACCTGCTTTCTTTGGGATTGGAAGTATTATGTTCTTCTTGAGCAGTGCCCTTAGGGCTGCACGATTGTATGACGACGCTTTTCGTCTCTGCAGACAGCAGGACAGGCCTACATTTAGCCCGTTACATCAGCGCTTTACAGAAACTGGGAGTTTCGCCCACCATGAACGAGAAGGTCGACCCAGATCCTAACACCCGATGTTGAGGCAAGGATGTTTCGCATTGTACGCTAACGTCTGAGTACTTCAGCATGGAGGACTGCTACCCAAGAGCGTGTCCTGAGTCACAGCAGTGTGTGTCTTATTTTACTTCGGCTAGACTCTGTCCATATGACCTCTTGAGTATGCAAGCCCTCAACAACGCAGTCTTCCCTCCTAGAGAAAATTTCTTCCAATGGATGCAACAACAGTGAACCCTGAATCCCCTGTCTGTAAGCAGTATTCTGTTTACGGATGAGGCTGGATTTATCCATGACGGTATTCTCAACTACCATAACTATCACTTTTGGGCCAATATCAATCGTAACGCATATCACGAGATCAGCAGCGTTATATCTTGAAAGTCTGGGCAGGACTACTGGCAGACCGCATAATTGGACCGCACTTCCTACCGCAGAAACTAACCGGACACAGTACATGAGGTTTCTGCGGACTGTACTTCCAGATGTACATGATGATGTCCCACTGAACCAACGCCTGAACATGTGGTTCATGCGTGATCATGCGTGACGGTGCTCCAGCACATTTTCATTTACGAGTGCCCCGGCTTCTAACTTGGACTTATGGTCAACATTGGATAGGTAGAGGAGGGCCTGTGCCATGGCCTCCAAGGTCTCCGGATTTTAATCCTATGGATTTCTGTGTGTGGGATCATGTCAAGAGCCTGATCGACGCTACCGAGGTGAGGAATTACGCTTGCGTATTGAAGCAGCTTACCAGCATTTACAGACTGCCTGAGAGGATTCGCAACTCATTTCAGAGACGAGCGCAATGTTGCATTTAGACGCATGGACAACGTCTCGAACACCTTCTTTAACGTATAGAAATGCCATGTGTTCCATGTGACACTTACGAACCGCAACAGAAAAAGTGTTGTATCTCGACAACGGTTGATTGTGGACCCACGTTTATTGGAACTTGGTAGCTACTTTTACCATTGCTTCTGAAACAAGCTGCACATCTGCATAATCATGAAACGCTATCACGTTGAGCTTCCCCTTAACTGTCGACATCTACCAAAATGCCAAGTCGAACTCTAACGGTCGTTGATAGTAATATAAAAAAAATTCGTAAATTGACTGGGATCTCCAAGTTGGAGCTACACGTGTGTAAGTGTACATTTTGTATACAATGTGTTCGACGTGGCATTCTGGTTGCCGCCAGTTAAGGTGAAGCGATACGTGACAGCGTTCCGCGCAGATACATATTTTACAGGTGCTCAGAAATTTAATTATCGCGTCATGTGCCTGATGATATAGCCATCAGAGCTCCGAAATCGATCGTACTAGCTGGACATCATCAAATACAGCGATTTGGAAATAATTTCAAAATAAAGAGAATAAATAAAAATTAACATCAGGACTAAAATTTCAATTAACTTCACTAAACAGCAAAAACCATCCTCTTTCTGTTACCGTGAAGATATATGCATCGAATTCTCTTCAAAGAAGATGCACATTGGAATATTAAGAAAGTAAAACTAATTACGCTAAAGACTGAGCAAATCACGTCATCCCATAAAGAGGGTATCAAACATGGCTCGTCAACTGAAAATCAACGCTCGTCGTGGAAATCGCTCGTAACGATACAGAATGCAACCAATAACGAATATTAATTTTCTTCTTACAGCTTTAAGAGGATCTTCCGACCTTCCAGTGCCGCAGTCTGAAGTTCGGGATAAAATAAATAAGAAAAAATTAACGAGAACATTTTAATCGTTACACTGAGACGTTTCCAAAACTATCACAATATCGAGAAGACGGAAGCCACGGAAGAGAGTTATTAAAGAAGTTTTAAAATGTATTAGCTTTAATCTTTCATTGATTAAAGAGAAGAATAAGAATTTTGATTTCAGAATTTAAAAAATGCAGAATAAGGCTGAAGAGGCTGTTAAATGTTTGGAGATTAACAGAACTTATAACGCCATTTAAATTTTAGAATACTTGGAAATTTTTCAGATGTAAATAACGGACAAGACAAAAGCACGTTCATCATCAGAAATCGTATTTGCTATCAACATTTGATACACGTATTAATTTATGATGAGCTTTTCGAGCTCTAGCTGTCTAGGCAAAGGACTGTACTTGTTAACTTTTATATTTTCCTTATGATATATGGCGGAGGGTATTTAATATCATTTCCTCCGTTTTCCTACTCCGTTTACGAATGGTGCTCGGAAAGAACGGCTGTCATCAAACCTCTGTATGATCTTGAATTTCTCAGATTTTTTTCTGCTTTGTGTTCATTTCCCCAGCTATATGGAACAGTAATACGTTGCTTGATTCTGTTTGGAATGTACGGTCTCGAAATTTTAACAGTAAAGTTTTCTGTACATATCTGACACTGTCAGAATAGGACAAAGCGATCATATGCAGATAATCAAATACATGATATACTGTATTTGCCCTTACGTTCGTTTTAGGCTGTACATAACACGTCTTACCTAAAGACTTAAAATAAGAATGTTATGGACGATGCAACGGTCTTGTACACTGCAATGGCATTAATAATACTATATGTGATATGTTAACCCCCTGTAAATTTTTTAAAAGTAAGCTAATAGCAATTTCTACACATTTTGTTACTTAAGGCCATTTTTCTTTTGGTTTGTCTGTTCTCTGGTGTGAAAATGGTAGTTAAGCTAACGAAACTGGTCATCACTTTGTAAAAAAAAACGTTAATGTTAAATGCGATGAGACAGAATATAAAAAATTTTTGAGTTTCAAAAATTATTATAGAAAGTTTTTAAAATTTTTGTAATTTTACATTTGATTATAAACTTCCCTGTGATGAATGACGCCTCTCCTGTGCGATATGACACCGCAGTTGGATCAACATCTACGTGATCTCGCGCTTATATAACATTAAGGTGACGAAATGTGCTGCTCTTCTTTGGATCTTCACTTCTTTGTTAGACCTATCTGGTAAGGTTCCCAGACCGACGAGCAACAGTCTAGAATCGATGAAACTAGGGTGTTGTAAATCAGTTACATTTTCGTAGAATTCTGCCAAGGAATTCGATCTGGTGTCTGTATTTCCTACAGCTAGTTTAAAGTTATCGTTGTATTTTAGGTCGCAACAGATGATAATTCCTAGATATTTTCGGTTTTGACAATTTCTAGTGATCGTTAATCGTGTCTTTCCGCCTTTTCATGGGAAACATGCTACTTTGTTTATGAAAGAAAAATAGATGAAATTTCAGTGCCACGTAGATCTTCCTCGACCTACTACCACAGCGTGATAGTTGAAAATTATTATACCACAAAGTTGAAAAGGAATCAACTGACACATGCAGTTACTACATAAAAAACAATTTATATCGCTTTCTTCCTGTGGTCAAGTCTCGTACAAAGGTAGCAACTTTTTTTTTTTTTTTTTTAAAGACGTTACGTTCTCATCGCGTATAAATCTCAGCCTTCACTATTACATCTTTCTACATCACTCGACACTGACAACTCAAGACACACCAGCATAGTAAATTTATTGCTCTGGATGTAAGCACGGGCGTACCCAGCATTTCCTTAGGAATGGGACAAAAGTCAGAAAACCCGTTAAGTGGTAGGAATTAAAAAATATTTATTCATTTAAGTTATTAAATAATTTTACTTCAACAACAACTTGCGAGGGTTCTGGCAAAATGCGGTTAAAGTTTCAGTTTGAGATTTATTTTGTGCTTCTAGAACACACTTTGTGTGCACACTCATCATACAGAGGCCAACAAGACGGTTTTCCGTCATTGTCGAACTTAATAGTCTTGACGCTTTGTAACTTATCGAAAGATCTTTCGATGGTACATTTTGTTCAGGGCTACGCAAGTGAAATGGGAAGTGCCTATTTTGTGGCTGGGTAAAACAGCTGTGTTTCTTTAACTAGCACAACAAGCTTCATCTCCTTTAGTTTTCCCTTGCCACATATGTTTGTTTCCACATGTTGTAACACAGTTCAGTCTCGCCAACAAAACCACTTAAATTGTACTAACTATAAGAAAGTCTTCATACAGCATTTGAAGCATTGCGTGAGCGTGCAATGCAAGCAATGAGTACGTACGTAAATTATCCCCGGAAAACGTTGCTCTAGAGACATAATTAAAGAATTTAGGCAGTAATCATTAAATATCTCTTCCAAAACACCCTATTAGTCTGTACAGGAGAATTTGTACGATGTGTCTGCCTATTTGTGATCCGTGACATTCTAAAATCAATCTCACGATCGGTGGTGATTGTCTCTGCTTCGGCTATTAAACTCTCGCTTTGATCATCGGAACTTTCACGATGCTTCCTCAAAGTGTCAGTTATTCTTCTGATATGCTTTGCACACTGAAGCATGTCCATACTCCTGGACTACAGGGCATGTACTATTGGTTTTAGCAGTGCACAATATTTTGCTATAAGGCAAACACCAACAATAAAGTCAGAATTAGAAGCGGCGCAATGCAACTGAAAAGCCCAGGTTTTCTGGTTGCACTGTTACCGTTTTCTCATAGTGTCGTAAGTGCCATGACCACCTGGAGATAAATCTCTTTGAAAATACTATTATATTTCTGGGACCATCTGGTTTCACCGAGCTTTGGAATATTTGGTACGCACGTTCGACGAAGGGCCGACTCTCGAAAGAAATTTGTTATTCTGGTATTTGGTTTAAGTCATGCACAACTAAGTTCAGTTTGTGGTTAGCGCAGTGAGAAAACAGCTTTTTTTATATATTTCCCCCGTATAATTTTCTGAACACCACCATCCTGTCTTGAAATAGTCGAACATCCATCATACCCTCGTCCTACGCAATTTTCGGGATCGAGACCTGTGTTAACCAAAAAATCATCGATGGCAGAGGCTACAGATTTCGCATCCATGGCAGTCAATTCCACAGAACCAAGAAACTCTTCAGAGACCAACATCTTTTCCTCATCAAAACACCTGACACTAATGAAACGTTGCTCTTTTCCAGATGTGTTACAGCTCTCGTCTGCCAGAATGCTATAGAGAAGTGCTTTCCTTACGTCAGCAATGGTATCGTGTCTGCATAATTTAATTGTTTCATTGCACAGTTCTCTGCGTGTTCTTTCATAATTCTGTCGCCAGATCCAACTTTTTAAGTTTTATAAGGTCTTCAAAAAATACCTTCACGTTGTCCTTTGCCCCTTGGAGGTGGGCCATGAGTACCGCAGAACATCACAGTCGAAACTGTTGATCCTACGTCTTTTTCGTTGGCTTCTATTTCTTTTTGGTGGACAGCAATCAACTGTACTTCGACTGGCATATTCTTGCAACAAAACTTTTCGCAGCTGTCGCTGATGATTTGTGGCTTTGAGACGCCGCGTGAGTTTTTGGAAATTCATGCGTATCTTTACAGCGTATGAAAGGTCTCACCGTAAACGAACCTTGCATGTTTGTTAATGTTGGTGGCAACAACACACAATAAAAGCGCAACGCACCCTTTAATTTCTGGGAATAAGCCAGCTAAGAAGCATATTCTGCCAACCAACAGTGCTTAAATTTTCTTTTTAATTGTACAGCGTCCTTAGCAAAGTCATAATTCGGGGATGTATCTAACAATTTTTTTAAAAAATTCAAGTTTTTTAAATGACTTCATGTTATACGAAGGACCTAGCCATTGACGCACGTCATCACGACAGTAGATTTGATTATATGCACCAGATCCAGATTGCAGCGCAAGTTCACTCGACACAGATGCAGTGGAAACAGGAACCTTTATGGTGGTGGTATTACTGACGCCATCGCTGGCGGCTGCTGCCTTCTTCTGCTTCATCTCTTCCTCGCCGCTATCACTTTTGCCACTTCTATTTTCATCTGGTTCTATCCTCTTCTTACTCTGCTTCACTAGGAAATGTTAGTTAGGTATAATAAATTGAAATCTAGCCAGGCTAAATAATGTTTTACCATTTTATTTTCGAACTGGAATCAACAAATGTAATACCTAAGGAATTAGAAAAAATAGCTAGATGAAATTTTTAAACAATCGAATAACGTAGTTATAGGTAACAAAAATAGGGCAGTTTTGTTTTGAAGACACAGTATTCGAAGTAAACAACGTACTCGAAAACAACTACTTCAAAGAATAATTTGATATGTAAGTAAAAACGCTGAAGTAAAAATGGTTTGGAGAAAAGCATTTGATAATTATAGCATGTATGTATTACTAGCTTCCGCCCAACACTATTTGATTTCCCCATCGGAATTAGCTATCTTCTCGAAGTAAAAAGTAGCCTTGATGTTATTCTGATGTATAAGATAGATTTCTGTAAAGTTTCATAAAAATCCGATCATAAGTTAACCATCTTCAAATTTCGCCTTTATAATATTAACGCTATTAGATAAGCTTGGGTTAAAAATATTTTTGCTGCTGACGAAAAGGAAATAGACGTTTAATTCGAAATAGCTCACTTTATCCAGGTAGGTGTAACACCCACTATTTAATTTCCTCTAAATGATCCAAACCAAACAAAAGCGAAAGGCTAAAATTAAGTTATGTTACATAACTAATGAAAACGTTGTAGGAATTACATTAACGTAAGTATGTAAATACCTTGTGCTGCGCTAATAAAGTTTCGTATATCCATTTCGGGCAGCCAGCTTATTGCCATTTAATTCAGACTGCTTTGAACTGAATAGGTATTTCACTATTCATTCACAAACAGGAATATAAGAACACAACTAAAACGTCAGAAACAACTGTAATTGGTCGCGGTGAATTTGTCGATGCACTTTAAATCTTGACCCCTTACGAGTTACACACGGAGCGGAGCCGGCTGCGTGCGGAAGGGGGCATACCCACAATGCATCATCGACAATTTATTATTTCGTCCGGTAGTTTTGAATGTTGCACATTAACATATAAATTTCTTCTTGAGAATTTTGCTAAATAAATATTTCTCACATGTTGTATGCGATTTTTTAGCTTCACCGTGGGTGCGCACATGTTTGTAAGGCTAGTTACAAACAGCAAAGAACTTTCAAAAGCGTTACAAAGAAAACAGAACTAAAAAGAAAAGCATAGGAAAGCAATCTACCTTCGTAGCTCACGTAACCCAACATACAGGACACTTTATCGACATTACTTATCATTTTTGAAGTAACAAAAATTCACGCCCGCCTAAAAAATCCAAAGCAAATTGCGCTCAGTGCAGTTTCTTGGACATACGCCACCCCATTATTAATAACTTCTTTAACTTTACTACGCAAATTCTTAACTGTATCTACACATTTGCAAATACGCTGCGCAAGCAGTCTGCGACACATGCAAACAATGGTAACATCCAAGGTATGACAAGAACCTCTGCAGTCCCGTGTAGTTAAACTTTTGCACGCTAGGAGCATAATTTTGCACTTAACTTGGTTTGTCACTGCAACTGTACTTCAGTTTTATTAAAAACTATTTTATCCTCTTATTTACACAACAAGCAAATTCGAGTATGTCAAAACAAAATTCTCTATAAATTCAAATAACAATCATAATGTAATGAATAATAAAGTCTTGAGACGACCGTATTCTCACGACATCATTAGACAAGTAATATTTTAAATCTAGTAAAACCGTACATATATCTTTTGGGCATCATTTCTCCATTCTAAGTTTTATAGATTGCCTGTACATAAATATATGTAAGCCTTTTTTCGTCTTGAATCATCTACATGTAAACATATACCACATGTATGGCAGTTTCAGATCCACTTGAGAAGGGCTTAAAAAATCCGAAACCGGCAGTGGGCTAAATAAATATCTGCAGTCCAGCTGGAGATTCCTTCTCAATAATTAAACAAACAGTTGTGGAGCATATGGAGAAACTAATAACTCCTGAATTTCGCTACGACTTTCCAGTGTTGTAACTCCGATGTAGGACACCATCATTCGCTTACAAGCTTATTAAAAGCACTCCGTCTTCAGGCCACAAGTGGCCCACCGGAAGCATCTGACCGCGGTGTCATCCTCAGTTGAGGAAGCGGATAGGAGGGGCGTGTGGTCAGTACTCCGCTCTCCCGGTCGTTATGATGGTTTTCTTTGACCGGAGCCGCTACTATTCGGTCGAGGCTGAGTGCACCCCGAAAAATGGCAACAGCACATGGCGGCCCAGATGGTCACCCATCCAAGTGCCAGCCACGCCCGACAGCGCTTAACTTCGGTGATCTGACGGGAACCGGTGCATCCACAGCGGCAAGGCCGTTGCCCACAAGCATATGAAGTCGTTATAAATTCTCGGTTAACACTGAAAGCTTGTAATGGGGGGCGACTAGGTACTATTTAGTGGGTGATCCCAACTCTGAGATGTTTCTGTATTACCGCAATAAACATCTGAAATAATGTGTTGCACACTCTTATTTTTCTGGACGAATGCATTGTTTCGGAAGGAAGCGCCGCTGTCTCCTTTGATAAACTTTCTGATTTATCTCAAAGGATCTCATAGTCAACATCGTCTAAATTAGAATGTTTGATCACTTCAGTTACCAGTGTGATATTTTACATAGAGAAGAACTCTTTTTGTCCGCAGCTCGTGGTCGTGCGGTAGCGTTCTCGCTTCCCACGCCCGGGTTCCCGGTTTCGATTCCCGGCGGGGTCAGGGATTTTCTCTGCCTCGTGATGAATGGGTGTTGTGTGCTGTCCTTAGGTTAGTTAGGTTTAAGTAGTTCTAAGTTCTAGGGGACTGATGACCATAGACGTTAAGTCCCATAGTGCTCAGAGCCATTTGAACCTTTTTTTTTTTTTTGAAGAACTCTTTTTATATCTTCAAGTAAAGATTTACTTGTAATCTTCGTCTCTTTGGCCACTAATTCATAGTATTTTTGCCTGTTTCTAATATTTCGGCTGGTAGATACACTATAACTATTGTGCTTTTACGGAAGACCCATAATAGTCTATAGATCAGTTCATGAGTTCGTATTTGGTAGATCAGGACCATCACCTTTGTTTTTTCTGTTTAGTTTCTTCTATAGGAGAAATTAAAACAAAAGACATCACACTTCTGGACTGTCGCATTTAAGGGCGTAAGTGAGTGATGTTGTCTTCTCTGTTTTGCAACGTTTGTATCTGAGCGGTGTCTTTCTGTTTCGTGTTACAGGTCAAAAAGATGGAGGCACTCAGATCAAGCTGGTCATCGACTACGCTAACCAGATGCAAGCTCTGTTCAAGCCTATGCGGTAAGTGAGCGGATCTCTATTTAAGTGCGCTGACGTCGACAGACTATTGCAAATTGTAACGCTAGTCTCGCCTTCCTGTCACCACTTCTTCCCCGTCTGTGAAGACTGCTTTTGACTAGAGTGGACTGGAAACGAGATAGTACGTACGTCTCTTGTCGCACACGCAGGCCACAATCTCAATATCTCAGTAACTCAATTGTAGCTATTTGCTTTCGCACCGGCTATGTACTTATACATTAACTACTCTCATTTGTATATGCTGCTGTTACTACTTTACCAGTTATGATTGCTTCTAGAGCCCATGAACGCTTTCTCCGAAAGTTATTTTGAACAGTTTGTTCGGGAGCCCACTCTAAGTGAAAAGGTTGCGGAAACATATGTGACATCTAAGCAACAAATAATCTTAAGCAAATAGAGAGCATACAGGGATTAGTGACCACAAAGTCGTTGTAGTAAGACTGAAGACCGTAACGTCTATATCCACGAAACATAAACCCAAAATATATCTATTTAAAAAGTAGATAAAAATTCGCTTGAGGCCTTCCTAAGAGATAGTCACCATTCTTTCCGAACTAATGATGTAAGCGGAGACCAGATGTGGCTTAGATTCAAAGAAATAGTATCGACGGCCATTCAAATATACCAAATAAATTAATAGGGGACGTTACTAATCCCTCATAGAGCACAAAACAGCACAGAACACTGTTGAAACAGTGTCTAAAAGAACGCAAAATCTCCAAGATTAGCGGTTTTACTGCAAGTCGAAATTTATCGCAGCCTTCAGTGCGGGATGGTTCATTAGTTTCCACAACGAAACTCTGTCTCGTAATCTTAGAGGAAATACAAAGAGCTTCTGGTCGAGTCTAAAGCAGACCAACGATAAGACACAATCAATTCTTTGACTGCGCCACAACAGAGGTGTCACTGAAGTGGAGTTATTAAACACCAAAGAAGAGGAAGCACATACTCCAGAATTCAAATCAAGAACAGCAGGTAACATGAGTAAGTAGATATCCTCGGTCTAGCGAAGCAGCTTGTATGTCTTAATAATGACACATCTTCCGGTCCAGCTTGTATACTAGCTATGTTCCTTACAGAGTGTGCTGGTGCAAGACTTCCATACTTTAAATCATATACAACCACTCTCCCGCTCTGTCGAAGAAAGATCCGTACCTAAAGACTGGAAAGTTGCGAAGGTTACACCAGTACTCAAGAAAGGAAATAGGGGTGATCTGCTGAATTGCAGAACCATATAACTAACGTTAGTCTGCAGTAGGATTTTGGAACATGTACTGTGTTCGAACAGTTTGGATTGCCGCAAAGAAAAACGATCTGGTATCTGTCAGCTTGAGCCAGGCTCAAGTTATCCTTCATTGTTTAAATTCCAAATATTCATGACACTGAACTGCATTAACAGGATTTTATTAATACTACTGGTTTTGGCATTAAGCCATAATCTGATGCCTAAGGACAAAACATTCCAGTTTGTCGAACAACGTTAAGACAAATTGGCACCTAGCAGTCACATAAAAATATACCCACGAAAATCACTTGGAACATTTCAATTGTCACGTATATTGAAACAGAAAGCATCGAATATTTTAATCCACATGAAACACGAAATAAAAACTCATTCATAGCATTTACAAGTGCAGCAATCGTCCTATTCATATGTACCCAGTACCCTACCTCTTCACTTTCTGTACTTTTACTGAAATGAGAACAGCAAATACAAAGTAGCTTGGTGTCGTAGCCCCAAAGATCTCGTTACGCTGAAGATATACATATGAAGATACGTCGATAAGTACATTATTCAGTTACAAAATGTGACAAAAAGCGTAAAGAAAGCTAAATCTTATATCCTACATCGTCAAGTAGCACAGTATTTTTTTATACAATCATGCCATCCTAACACACGGAAAAAGAATGAAAAGCATACATCAGGGTCTCAGTTGACCTGGTCACTACGTTAAGACTCAGAATGAAATACACTCCTGGAAATTGAAATAAGAACACCGTGAATTCATTGTCCCAGGAAGGGGAAACTTTATTGACACATTCCTGGGGTCAGATACATCACATGATCACACTGACAGAACCACAGGCACATAGACACAGGCAACAGAGCATGCACAATGTCGGCACTAGTACAGTGTATATCCACCTTTCGCAGCAATGCAAGCTGCTATTCTCCCATGGAGACGATCGTAGAGATGCTGGATGTAGTCCTGTGGAACGGCTTGCCATTCCATTTCCACCTGGCGCCTCAGTTGGACCAGCGTTCGTGCTGGACGTGCAGACCGCGTGAGACGACGCTTCATCCAGTCCCAAACATGCTCAATGGGGGACAGATCCGGAGATCTTGCTGGCCAGTGTAGTTGACTTACACCTTCTAGAGCACGTTGGGTGGCACGGGATACATGCGGACGTGCATTGTCCTGTTGGAACAGCAAGTTCCCTTGCCGGTCTAGGAATGGTAGAACGATGGGTTCGATGACGGTTTGGATGTACCGTCCACTATTCAGTGTCCCCTCGACGATCACCAGTGGTGTACGGCCAGTGTAGGAGATCGCTCCCCACACCATGATGCCGGGTGTTGGCCCTGTGTGCCTCGGTCGTATGCAGTCCTGATTGTGGCGCTCACCTGCACGGCGCCAAACACGCATACGACCATCATTGGCACCAAGGCAGAAGCGACTCTCATCGCTGATGACGACACGTCTCCATTCGTCCCCCCATTCACGCCTGTCGCGACACCACTGGAGGCGGGCTGCACGATGTTGGGGCGTGAGCGGATGACGGCCTAACGGTGTGCGGGACCGTAGCCCAGCTTCATGGAGACGGTTGCGAATGGTCCTCGCCGATACCCCAGGAGCAACAGTGTCCCTAATTTGCTGGGAAGTGGTGGTGCGGTCCCCTACGGCACTGCGTAGGATCCTACGGTCTTGGCGTGCATCCGTGCGTCGCTGCGGTCCGGTCCCAGGTCGACGGGCACGTGCACCTTCCGCCGACCACTGGCGACAACATCGATGTACTGTGGAGACCTCACGCCCCACGTGTTGAGCAATTCGGCGGTACGTCCACCCGGCCTCCCGCATGCCCACTATACGCCCTCGCTCAAAGTCCGTCAACTGCACATACGGTTCACGTCCACGCTGTCGCGGCATGCTACCACTGTTAAAGACTGCGATGGAGCTCCGTATGCCACGGCAAACTGGCTGACACTGACGGCGGCGGTGCACAAATGCTGCGCAGCTAGCGCCATTCGACGGCCAACACCGCGGTTCCTGGTGTGTCCGCTGTGCCGTGCGTGTGATCATTGCTTGTACAGCCCTCTCGCAGTGTCCGGAGCAAGTATGGTGGGTCTGACACACCGGTGTCAATGTGTTCTTTTTTCCATTTCCAGGAGTGTATTTTATAAATTACAATATTACAGTGTTGTAAAAATTATAGAACAGGCTAAAACAGAAACGAGACCTAACATAAAAATTATCCAAAAACAATCATCTACTTGAAGTTAGTGACAGAATAAGGTGAGATCTTGTAATTGTGTGGCTCACCCGAGTTATTACATATCCTGTCCATAAGCCTTTCGAGCACCATATGACTTGCTGATGATGTAGGTGACATATACAAGATTCATTACTCTGTTAACGTCCAGTAAAAGTACAAAAAGTGAAGAAGTAGGTTTCTGGATACGTATGAACAGCATGATTGCTGCACTTGTAAATGGTACGAATGACTTTTTATTACGTTTTTCATGTAGATTAAAATGTTCAGTGCTTTGTGTTTCAATATTCATGATAAATGAAATGGTTTAAGTGATTTGCGTAAGTACATTACAATGAAGCGCCAAAGAAACTGTTACAGGCATGCATTTTCAAATACAGAGATACATAAAAAAAGGCAGGACAAGGCGCTGCAATCGGCAACGCCTATATAAGACAACAAGTGTCTGCTGCTCCAATGGCAGGTTATAAAGATTTAAGTGAGTTTGAAAGCTGTGTTATAGCTGGCGCACGAGCGATGGGACACAGCAAAATGGTTCAAATGGCTCTGAGCACTATGGGACTTAACATCTGAGGTCATCAGTCCCCCAGACGTAGAACTACTTAAACCTAACTAACCTAAGAACATCACACACATCCATTCCCGAGGCGGGATTCGAACCTGCGACCGTCGCAGCAGCGCGGTTCCGGCCTGAAGCGCCTAGAACTGCTCGGTCACAGCGGACGTCGGGACACAGCATCTCCGAGGCAGTGATGAAGTGGGGATTTTCCTGTACGACCATTTCACGAGTGTACCGTGAATATCAGGAATACGGTAAAACATCAAATCCCCGACATCGCTGCGACCGGAAAAAGATCCTGCAAGCACGGTATCAAAGACGACTGAAGAGAATCGCCCAGCGTGACAGAAGTACAACCCTTGAAACATCCCCTTAGAAAGATTAGTGAATTACTGTGCTGATAAACCTCTTACGTTATTTGATTTTCAAACAACTGAGCAAAACTCAACGTACTCAGACATTTCTCTCTTTACTTATTCTGATCATCATTAAACTGACACACAATATTTTTTTTAGCGCAACGCAGTCTGACTTTCAATAATCTCTACAGAAGAGTGGCCCTGACTAACAATAACGTATACCTTACATGAATCACTTACCTCACAAAAATGTTCGTTATTCAAACTACTGCAATACAGCGTGTGCCAATAGTACCAGATGAATAAAAGATTCTAACTACTGACGGCACTAACTACTGATATGCATAGTTAGCAAATGAAAGATTTTGATAGAGAACAAGCAATGTATTTACCTTAATAATGTTCAATATATATATATATATATATATATATATATATATATATATATATATATATATATATATATATATATCCAACAATGCAAACGAGCCACAGACTGCACACAGAATAGTTAGTGATTTTCATACAGAGCGCTACGTGGCGTTACCAACACAAAAACCTAAACAGCCTACTTACACCCTTCCTCAAACTACTGCACATTGCTGCAGATTTCAGTGCTGGGCCATCAACAAGTGTCAGTGTGCGAACCATTCGACGAAACATCATCGATATGAGCTTGCGGAGCCGAAGGCTCACTTATTTACCCTTGATGACTGCACGACACGAAGATTTACTCCTCGCCTGGGACCGTCAGTACCGACATTGGACTGTTGATGACTGGAAACATTTGCCTGGTCCAACGAGTTCCGTTTCATATTGTATCGAGCGGAAGGATGTGTACGAGTTTGAAGACAACCTCATGAATCCATGGACCCTGCATGCCAGCAAGGGACTGTTTAAGCTCGTGGAGGCTCTGTAATGGTGGGGGTGCCCGCAATTGGAGTGATATGGGGTCCGTGACACGTCTAGATACGACTTGACAGATGACACGTACTTAAGTGTTCTGTCTGATCACGTGCATCCATTCGTGTCCATTGTGCACTCCGACGGATTTGGGCAATTCCAGCATGACAATGAAACACTCCACACGTCCAGAATTGCTACAGAGTGACTCCAGGTACACTCTTCTGATTTCAGACAGTTCCGCTGTCCAGCAAAATAACTAGATATGAACATCATTGAGCATATCTGACATGCCTTTCAACAGAACACAGCATGTTGTTCTCAATGGAGAGACATCTACATACCTTAAAGTAACCTCTGGCGTACCACAGGGGAGTGTTCAAAATGGTTCAAATGGCTCTGAGCACTATGGAACTCAACATCTGAGGTCATCAGTCCCCTAGAACTTAGAACTACTTAAACCTAACTAACCTAAGGACATCACACACATCCATGCCCGAGGCAGGATTCGAACCTGCGACCGTAGCAGTCACGCGGTTCCGGGCTGAAGTGCCTAGAACCGCACGGCCACCGCGGCCGGCAGGGGGGTGTTATGGGACCATTGCTCTTCACAGTATATATAAATGACCTATTAGATAGTGTCGGAAGTTCCATGCGGCTTTTCGCGGATGATGCGGTAGTACACAGACAAGTTGCAGCATTAGAAAATTGCAGCGAAATGCAGAAAGATCTGCAGCGGATAGGCACTTGGTGCAGGGAGTGGCAACTGACCCTTAACATAGACAAATGTAATGTATTGCGAATACACAGAATGAAGGATACTTTATTGTATGATTATATGATAGCGGAACAAACACTGGTAGCAGTTACTTCTGTAAAATATCTGGGAGTATGCGTACGGAACGATTTGAAGTGGAATGATCATATAAAATTAATTGTTGGTAAGGCGGGTGCCAGGTTGAGATTCATTGGGAGAGTCCTTAGAAAATGTAATCCATCAACAAAGGAGGTGGCTTACAAAACACTAGTTCGGCCTATACTTGAGTATTGCTCATCAGTGTGGGATCCGTACCAGGTCGGGTTGACGGAGGAGATAGAGAAGATCCAAAGAAGAGAGGCGCGTTTCGTCACAGGGTTATTTGGTAAGCGTGATGGCGTTACGGAAATGTTTAGCAAACTGAAGTGGCAGACTCTGCAAGAGAGGCGCTCTGCATCGCGGTGCAGGTTGCTGTCCAGGTTTCGAGAGGGTGCGTTTCTGGATTAGGTATCGAATATATTGCTTCCCCCTACTTATACCTCCCGAGGAGATCACGAATGTAAAATTAGAGAGATTCGAGCGCGCACGGAGGCTTCCCGGCAGTCGTTCTTCCCGCGAACCATACGCGAGTGCAACAGGAAAGGGAGGTAATGACAGTGGCACGTAAAGTGCCCTCCGCCACACAACGTTTGGTGGACTGCGGAGTATAAATATAGGTGTAGATGTAGATGTTCTGTTTGGAAGAGATCTCCACCCCCTCGTATTCTTAGGACTTTATGGACAGCCCTGCAGAATTCTCGGTGTCTGTTCCTTGTAGCACTACTCCAGACATTAGCCGAGTCCATGTCACGTGGTGTTGCGGCACTTCTGTGTGCTGGCTGGGGCCCAACACGATATGAGGCAGGTTTATCAGTATCTTTGGCTCTTCAGTGTATATCGACTGCTGAATATTGACTGCAAAAAACTACGTATAAATTCCGCCAATCTAGAAAGTGCGGCATCGCATTTTGGTCGTTCTGAGCAATGTAGTTAACGACTACGGGCGCCACAAAAGGTACAGCGCTCCCGATCTGCATGGAAGTTTAACCCGCGCGCACCTGTAGGAGCTGGCGGTGTTGTAACTGCAGTCTCAGCACCCGCGCCGCGCCGCGCCTCGTTTAGCAGCGCATTCGGCCGCTCGGAGCAGCCTTGTTAGGTAAACTTTGCACGTATGCAACTGTGCCCGCCTCAGCGGGCGGTGCGGCCCCTGGAATTGTGCTGCGCGCACAAACTGCGAACTTGGCGCCCGGCAGCCGAGCGTCGCCTTAGACGCGGAACTGCGCCCTCAGCAAACACAACCCGCGGGCCGCGCCAGGCAGGTGCTGCGCGCGCATCAACATCAACATCCGCACCTGCCGCCGCCGACTCCGGCTGCCCGGAGAGCCCACAAGTGTTATTACACCATTTAGGAAGTTCCATTCGCAAGATGAGCGGAGCACAAACACGGCTTTTAAATCGATTATACCTCCGCTCAAAATTCCCTGCGTGACGAGACCTGCCTTAGGTTCAGCACAGTGGAGTTTTTCTCTACTTTCTGAACATTCTGGAGAACGTGTCGAACACTTGATCGAGAGCTGCTGCTCCCCTGCAATTTGCGACACAGCGACGTTGACACACTACGGTCACATGTGTGGTGTCACCGCTAGACACCACACTTGCTAGGTGGTAACTTAAATCGGCCGCGGTCCTGTAGTACATGTCGGACCCGCGTGTCGCCACTGTGTATTCGCAAACGTAGCGCCACCACAGGGCAGGTCACAAGACACGGACATGACCTCGCCCCAGTTGTACGGACGACATAGCTTGCGACTAGACCTATCAAGTATTCCTCTCATTTGCCGAGAGACAGATTAAATAGCCTTCAGCTAGTCCATCGCTACTACCTAGCAAGGCGCCATGTGTATCATTGCTAATTGCTTACTACTATGCAAGAGATGTATTTCAACAAGAACAAGACTACATTAAAGTTAAGTATATTAAAATCTCTCTTCTTTTCTTTATAGTTTTCATCCAGTCTCCTGTTTCAGAAGTTACGCCCGTCTGCGTTAGTTTCGCGTGCACCTAGCCACTCATTGTGTCGAGACCTTAGGGAATCGACACAACAATATTTTGGCGACGAGGATGGGATGCCGCGCCCACGTTGCAGTCTTTGTGTTATACTTGCTCTAATTTGCTTGTGTCATGGCTTCGCCGCATTCTCCAGATGTACTGTCCGAATTTTTTCGCTTGCAGAATCAGCAGACGCAGGCGTTATTGGAAGCCCTTGGACAGCTCGTCCAGGGTCAACGTGCGCTGCAAACCGATGCGGCGGCAGCCGCTTCATCGCTACCGCAGCCACACAACGCTGTCGCACCGCCATTTCGGCCCTTTGAAGCCACAACCGAAAGCTGGACTGAGTGGGCCGATCAGTTCCGGTTCCACCTCACAGCTTATGGAATTCAAGGTAAAGAGCGGCAGCCGTTTTTGCTTTCTTGTGTAGGTGTGTCTACCTACCGTGTGATAGTGAAATTGTTTCCCCGACGCGACGTAGCAACTCTGACCTACGAGGAAATTTTGTCGGCTTTAGATGCCTATTTCAAAGAAACAGTAAATGTAGTTGCCAAACGGTATACGTTTTTTCGTACAAAACGTACGGCCGGTCAGACTAACAGGGAGTGGGTAGCAACTTTGCAAGGCCTTACTAGAGACTGCGCGTTTGCCTGTGAATGTGGCCTCCCATATTCAGATACTATGGTGCGTGATGCAATTGCACAAAACGTTTCTGATGTTCGCATAAGGGAACAGATTTTGAAGCTAGTTAATCCCTCCCTGCAACAAGTGATAGACATATTGGACAGGCAAGACACACTTGACTTTGCTCAGGAATCATTTGAAACTTCGCCAGCAGTGTGTCACATTAATCGGCCCGCCGGGCCCGCTGCACGGGACGCTAAGCGGCCCTCGCGCCCGACTTCGCAGCGGCAGCCTAGCTTGCAACCACGTGCGCCGCGTAAGCAAGCAAATGCAGTGAAATCTTGCCCGCGGTGTGCCACTAGACATTCGCGTGAAAATTGCCCGTCACGCCAAGCTATTTGCTTTTACTGTCAAAAGAAAGGACATGTACAAAGTGTTTGCCAGAAAAAGCTTCGGTCAGACAATCACACCAATTCCAGGCCCTTTGCTTCGCGCCGGAATCGAACCCAGGACAATCAGGCTCGTGGACCTTCGCCCATGGACATTCATGTAGTTCATGCCCACCCGTCCAGTGACACTTTAGCTAACAGTGACTGTGTTCGTCCCACCCAAAGTGTGCGTCGACGTCGCCGGAAATCCCGTAAAGTTGCAAGTGCTTCTGGACCTGTATCAGTTCAAATTGTACGAGACAGTCGCTCTTGTCGTCAACAAGACAATAAACTTTTTGTGGACTTAGACTTTGCAGGAACAGTGATCCCATTCCAGCTCGATACCGGAGCTGCTGTTTCATTGCTCAATCACGACACGTACAAACAACTGGGCCAACCGCCATTGCGTGCCGCAAATGTTACGTTAACTAGTTACTCACGACAGCATATACCTGTGTTAGGACAGTGCAGCCTTCTTGCAACATACAAGGGACAGACAAAACTTGTGTCATTTTATGTTCTTCGTTCCTCTAGTGCAGTGAACTTGTTTGGTTTAGATTTGTTTCAATTGTTTAATTTGTCTATAGTAAATCAGGTCCTATCAGTGAATCAGACTGTGCCTTCCGCCAGTGTTTCTAGTCTTTGTGAAGAATTTGCAGACATTTTTGCACCGGGCCTTGGTTGCGCTAAGAACTATGAAGCGCATTTGGAACTGAAAGATAACGCGCAACCGAAATTTTTCAGAGCGCGCAATGTTCCCCACGCATTGCGTGATGAGGTCGCAAGAACATTGCACGATTTAGAATCTCAAGGTGTAATTGAACGTGTGCAGGCTTCTCTCTGGGCCTCACCCTTAGTCATTTTGCCAAAACCTTCCGGAAAATTGAGACTTTGCGTGGACTTCAAGGCCACTGTGAATCCACAACTTGTGACTGCTACTTTTCCTTTGCCCCGCCCGGAAGATCTTTTTGACAAACTGTGCCCGGGAAAATATTTTTCAAAATTGGACCTAGCAGATGCGTACTTGCAAATACCTGTGGACGAAGAATCCCAGCGCGTCTTAGTGGTAAACACGCATCTTGGCTTGTATCGCTTCAAAAGACTGCCATTCGGGTGTGCATCCGCCCCTGCTTTATTTCAGCAATATTTACAAACTATTTGTGCGTCGGTCCCTACTGCTGCGAACTATCTGGACGATATTGTGATCTCAGGAAAGACAGCAGCCGAACATTTGCAGAATCTCCGGACCTTATTTCAGGTCTTGCGTCAGAATGGTCTTCGCTTGAGGAAGGACAAATGTGTGTTTTTTGCTCGTGACTTACCGTACCTGGGCCATGTCCTTAACGCCCAAGGTATACATCCGAGTCCAGAGCACCTTCGTGCCATTCAGGACTTGCCGTCACCGCAGAACTTACAACAGCTACAGAGTGTGCTGGGTAAGGTAAATTATTATCATCGGTTTGTGCGCAATGCTTCTTCTATTTCAGCTCCGCTTCATCGCTTACGCCGTAAAGGTGTTCCGTTCGTCTGGACGACGGAATGCGAACGCGCCTTTCGCCAGTTGAAATCGGCGTTACTATCAAATACTTGCCTTACGCCATTCGATCCCCGAAAACCCCTTTTGTTGATGGTCGATGCATCGGATTTCGGGATCGGTGCTGTGCTTGCGCACAAGGATGGTTCGCATGATCGCCCTATTGCCTTTGCGTCAAAATTGCTCTCATCTGCGCAAAGAAATTATTCCCAAATAGAGAAGGAAGCTTTGGCTCTTGTGTTTGGTGTAACAAAGTTTCACGATTTCTTGTATGGTCGTCACTTTACAATCATCACGGACCACAAACCTTTGACATCGCTTTTTCATCCGAACAAGCCTGTACCTCCACGTACAGCGCAGAAATTCATTCGCTGGTCACTTTTTCTCTCGCAGTACCGCTACGATCTCTTGTATCGGTCCACTGCTAAGCACGGAAACGCTGATGCGTTGTCCCGTTTGCCTGTTGCTGAGGATAAAGCATTCGCTTCTTCCGAACTTGCTTGCATGTTCATTGATTCGGAAGCCGATGACGTGGTCGCATCGTTTCCGATTGATTTTCGTCGTGTAGCTACTGCCACAGCTGCTGACCCTGTCCTTCCTCCCGTTTTGCGCTTTGTTGCTACGCAATGGCCCTTGTCAAAGTCACGGATCGAGGATCCTTTGGTTCGCCGTTTTTTTGCTCACAAGGAGAGACTTTTTGTACGACGTGGTGTTTTGTTGTTGCGTTCCGCTAATGATCAATCCCGAGTCGTGGTCCCACGTTCGTTACAGTCCTCTGTCTTAAAGCTTCTTCACCAAGGCCATTGGGGTATAGTGCGAACGAAACAACTTGCTCGGCAGCACTGTACTTGGTTCGGAATCGATGCTGCGATTACGAATATGTGCTCCTCTTGCGTGGCGTGTGCCGAACAACCATCCGCACCGCCGCGGAAATTCTTTGCATGGCCGAAAGCCACTTCCCCTTGGCAACGCTTGCACATCGATTTTGCTGGTCCATTCTGGAATGCTCGATGGTTGGTTGTGGTCGATGCTTTCAGTAATTTTCCTTTTGTTGTCCGGATGTCTTCCACGACGTCTTCTGCCACCATCCAAGCCTTGTCTGCTATCTTTTGCCTTGAAGGTCTTCCGCAGACTATTGTTTCCGACAATGGCCCACAATTCATGTCCGCAGAATTTCAGTCGTTCTGCAAGGCCAATGGTATTCAACATCTGACATCCGCGCCGTTTTCGCCTCAGTCAAACGGTGCCGCGGAACGATTGGTCCGGACTTTCAAGTCACAGATGTTGAAGTTGAAAGAGTCGCATTCTCGGGAGGACGCTTTGTTGCTCTTTTTGTCCTCATATCGCTCTCAGCCTCGCGATGGTCGCTCGCCGGCTGAATTGCTCCATGGTCGTCCTCATCGAACTCTGATGTCTTTGTTGCATCCGCCACATCAGGTTCCTGTGCAGCGGCTGAGACCTGCTTTTGCTCCTGGCGACGTTGTCTATTATCGCAACTATCGCGGTTCACGGCGTTGGCTCGCAGGGCGCATTCTTCGCTGCCTCGGCCGCGCGATGTATTTGGTTTTGGGGGCCTCTGGTGAGGTGCGTCGGCATCTCAATCAGCTGCGCCTCTGTCGTCGCCTGGGTTCTGCCGCTCCCCGTCTGCTTTCAGCGACGGAGCCGTCAGGTCAGCGCCCTGGGGACCCATCTACTGGCTCGCCTCATCCCCAGGTGTTACCGACGCTGCCTTCCATTTTGCCTCATGGCGTCGCGCCGCCGCAGCCGCCGCCGGCGCCGCCAGCAGCGGACGCTTCGCTGCAGCCGCCTCGCGCCTCCCTGGGTCACGCGCCGCCGCTTGCTTCCCGTGACCAGCCGTCCTCCGCCATGGACCTCTTGCCCGCTCCGGACCAGATGTCGTCTTCGCCCGTCGGGTGCTCCGACCACATGGAGGTCGACCCCGCGGCTCCTCTTATATCATTACGTGCGCAAACACCTCATGTTGACGTGCACCCTGGACTAGGTTTGCAGGCGTTTCCTAGCTCCCCTCGGACCGAATGGCCGGGTGCGGGTGGCACAGCCTCGCCTGTTGTTAGGCTCCCCACCTCATCGCATACGTCAACATGGGGTCCTCCCCACGGCGGGCGGAAGCCTTATCTCACGACCGTTCGCCGATTTGCGGGGGAGGAATGTGGTGTCACCGCTAGACACCACACTTGCTAGGTGGTAACTTAAATCGGCCGCGGTCCTGTAGTACATGTCGGACCCGCGTGTCGCCACTGTGTATTCGCAAACGTAGCGCCACCACAGGGCAGGTCACAAGACACGGACATGACCTCGCCCCAGTTGTACGGACGACATAGCTTGCGACTAGACCTATCAAGTATTCCTCTCATTTGCCGAGAGACAGATTAAATAGCCTTCAGCTAGTCCATCGCTACTACCTAGCAAGGCGCCATGTGTATCATTGCTAATTGCTTACTACTATGCAAGAGATGTATTTCAACAAGAACAAGACTACATTAAAGTTAAGTATATTAAAATCTCTCTTCTTTTCTTTATAGTTTTCATCCAGTCTCCTGTTTCAGAAGTTACGCCCGTCTGCGTTAGTTTCGCGTGCACCTAGCCACTCATTGTGTCGAGACCTTAGGGAATCGACACAACAACATGTCCACTACTTAACACTGTCTGCTCACAACTGACTGGTCAAATGCACGTCTGTTGCCTACAGCTGCTAGTTCAAGCTACCACCGCAGTTACTACGCTGACGTCACTTCTACACGAGACGAGGCCCACGAGAAAGATAGGCCGCGGCGCGTACGTCACGAAGGTAACCCTGAACTCGCTCGCTCGCTCAGCTCAGCAGACAAAATGCGCTTCTAAACTTGTTAACTTGCAGCTGGCGTGTAGGTACTAACGAGAATTGCATCTTCCACTGGAATCTGCTATTATGAAGTCTTACTGATTAACAGTACTACAGCAAAATTTAAGATCAATGCTCGATATAAATGGTATAACGGCTTGTTTATAGCATTTAGTCTCTTCTGCTTAACAGTACTCATTACATGCTGGAAGTGGTGCCTTATGCACCTGGTAATCATTTTAGCATGATTTTATTTTATTGTACGCCAGTACAGCAGTAACAAATTATAAGTAGGCCCATGGACTTCCCATCATTATAGGACTAATAAGAGTAAGATTCCATAATAGCGGATTCCAGTAGAAGATTCAGTTTTCGTTTGTATGGACACGCCTAGTTACGAGTTAACATGTGTAGAAACGTAGTTTGTCTGCTGATTTGAGCGAGCGAGAGAGCGCAGGACTACCTTCGTGATGCACGCGCCGCGGCCTGTCTTCCCTGTAGGCCTCGTACACGAGAGTTAAATGTCTCGGAACTTCTCGACGGACGTTGAATACAGGGTGATTCACGAAGGTATGTAAATATTTTAGTATGTTATTCTACAAGTAAAACTAAAGAAAAAAGATCCGATAAACATAGGCCCGAAATGTTTAGTTACGGAGTTACGTCAAATAAAAGATTTTGCCTGAACTTTAGCAACTTCGCTAATATAAGTCATCGCAAATCTGTACGAGTTTAAAATAAAGCAAGATTTCCATTTATTTTGTTGTTATTGATCTGGTGAACCTAATAAAACATATCCCAGACGTGTATCTGCAGTAGTTTTCCAGAACATCCAAAGAAGCACAGAAGTAATTCCGTAAAATTTTTAATTTATTAACTAGTGGCCCAATTTGTTTTTTAAATTCCAGAAAATTGCACAAAGTTTTCAAAAGAAGTTGTAGAGAATTTAATTTTGGAAAAATGATGGTAATAACGTTAACTAAGACTGTATGAATGTGTCAGATAATCTGCTTTTGTTAATATCACAGAATACGTGAATTCATATTAAACCGGAAAAAACAAAGCTCAGTGTCAAGTTGTACAGTATACATACAATTTCACAATATATTCACAATAAATGTTCGAAAATATCTCCCCCGAATTCAGTGCATTTAGCTGTGCGTCTATGAACAGATTTTGTTGCTAGTTTCAGTTTGTTCTTCATTTCCTCTAGTGGTTCGTGCATTCGGGATCCTCCGAGTTGGATAACGTACGCGATATTCGTTAACTGTAGCCGTAGCATTACCATCACATTTGCCGTAAATGAACACCATATCGGCGTATTCCTCTGCCGTAAATTTGAAACGCATCCCTATTTCATAAACAATCTACAAATCACAACAGTTACTATGTGGTTTCACTTAAATTCACTCTTGTTATTATGTTCATTCACTGAACAATAGAGAAAACTAACTCGTTTCCAGGTTAGGAAACGACTGAAACAAGTCTCTAACGGTTGCCAACAGTGATGTAAACATTTCTACATTCTTAGTGGAAAGTTAACAAATCTATTTGTATAATAATCTTTGCTTCTCTGGATGTTCTGGAAAACTACTGCAAATACACGTCTGTGACATGTTTTATTAGATTCACGAGACTAATAACAAAAAATAAATTGAAATCGTGCTTTACTTTAACATCGTACAGTTTTGCGATGGCTTCATATTAGTGAAGTTGCTAATTTCAGGCAAAATCTTTTATTAGCGAACCTATGTTTACATGAAATTTTTTCTTTAGTTTTACTTGTATAACAACATATTAAAATATTTGCATATCTTCGTGAATCGCCCTGTATACCTCAATAAGACATTTTGCTAAAAGTTGTCAGTTTTATAGAGCCACGCGGGGTAGCCGCGAGGTCTCAGGAGTCTTGTCACGGTCCGCGCGGCTCCCCCTGTCGGGGGTTTGAGTGCTCCCTCGGGCAGGGGTGTGTGTGTCATCCTTAGCGTAAGTTAGTTTAAGTTAGATTAAATAGTGTGTAAGCTCAGGGACCCATGACCTCATCAGTTTGGCCCCATAAGACCTTACCACAAATTTCCAACGTTTTTTAGTAGAAAATTTTGACTCAACATTTTAAGTAATATTTCTATTCGATGATTAAAGAATCCAGGTAATAGTAAAATACTATTTATGTTTAGCAAAAAGAGAACAACCAACCTCGCAGTAACAATACTATTACATTATGCAAGCAGAAACGGACAGCTTTCGCAAACTGCTCGAAGTTTCCGAACTTCAACAACGCTCGGAAATCTTGAAAAGTAGATTTTTTTCGAGTACTTCTGACAAATGTATCGCGCTGCTTTAGGAAACAGACGTCCTTGCATTGACTTCAGATCCTAGAAGTAAGGAGAAAATTGAAGCGGGGCACTCCACGAAGTCGCCCTGTAAAGAGGTCATCATCAGTGTTCTGCCCACGACAGGTTTTCACGTGGTAACTCTCCATGCTCTCCTGTCTCGTGTTCTGTTTCCCTTTATGTCGTCTGTCATTTTGTATCTCCTCCTTCCTATCAGTGTCCTCCCACGAACTAGACCTTCCAAAACGTCTCTTAGCAGGTACTACCGTCTCAACAAATGTCCTATCCAGTACTTCTTCCTTCCTCTTATAACCTGCAGGAATCCTGTTCTCTCACCGACATTTTCCAACACTCTTTCGTTACTTACTCTTTCCATTCAGCTTACAATCTCCATTCTGCTCCACACCAACATCTCAAATGCTTCAATTTCTCATCCTCTCGTCTCAACTTCCATGTTTCTACCCCATAGAGTCTCTCACTCCAGACAAAACACTTGCCATATTTTTTCCTCAGACCTTTATCTACACTACTGGCCATTAAAATTGCTACACCACGAACATGACGTGCTACAGACGCGAAATTTAACCGACAGCAAGAACATGCTGTGATATGCAAATGATTAGCTTTTCTGATCATTCACACAAGGTTGGCGCCGGTGGCGACAACTACAACGTGCTGACATGAGGAAAGTTTCCAACCGATTTCTCATACACAAACAGCAGTTGACCGGCGTTGCCTATTGAAACGTTGTTGTGATGCCTCGTGTAAGGAGTAGAAATGCGTACCATCACGTTTCCGACTTTGATAAAGGTCGGATTGTAGCCTGATTGCGGTTTATCCTATGGCGACATTGGTGGTCGCTTTGGTCGAGATCCAATGACTCTTAGCAGAATATGGAATCGGAGGGTTCAGGAGGGTAATACGGAACGTCGTGATGGATCCCAAACGGCCTCGTATCACTAGCAGTCGAGATGACAGGTATCTTATACGCATGGCTGTAACAGATCGTGCAGCCACATCTCGATCCCTGAGTCAACAGATGGGGACTTTGCAAGACAACAACCATCTGCACGAACAGTTCGACGACGTTTTCAGCAGCATGGACTATCAGCTCGGAGACCTTGGATGCGGTTACCCTTGACGCTGCATCACAGACAGGAGCGTCTGCGATGGTGTACTCAACGACGAACCTGGGTGCACGAATGGCAAAAAGTCATTTTTTCGGATGAGTCCAGGTTCTGTTTACAGCATCATGATGGACGCATCCGTGTTTGGCGACATCGCGGTGAACGCACATTGGAAGTGTGTATTCGTCATGGACATACTGGCGTATCACCCGGCGTGATGGTATAGGATGCCATTGGTTACACGTCTCGGTCACTTCTTGTTCGCATTGGCAGCAGTTTGAGCAGTGGACGTTACATTTCAGATGTGTTACGATCCGTGGCTCTACCCTTCATTCGATCCCTTCGAAACCCTACATTTCAGCAGGATAATGCACGACCACATGTTGCATGTCCTGTACGGGCCTTTCTGGATACAGAAAATGTTCGACTGATGCCCTGGCCAGCACATTCTCCAGATCTCTCACCAATTGAAAACTTCTCGTCAATGATGGCCGAGCAACTGGCACTGTGGTATCGTGTTGAAGCTGCATAGGCAGCTGTACCTGTACACGCCATCCAAGCTCTGTTGGACTGAATGCCCAGGCGTATCAAGGCCGTTATTACGGCCAGAGGTGGTTGTTGTGGGTACTGATTTCTCAGGATCTATGCACCCAAATTGCGTGAAAATGTAATCACATATTTGTCCGATGAATACGTGTTTATCATCTGCATTTCTTCTTGGTGTAGCAATTTTAATGGCCAGTAGTGCACTTTGCCCCACAATAATCTCCTCTTCCTGCTGAATGCCTCCTTCGCTACAGAAGTGCAAGTTTTCCCATCCTGACGGCGTCGGGAGAGGTGATTATCACAAAGTGCTTCACAACGTAGTTGTAATGCTCTGTGCTTCTAACTGGCCTTTCTGAACGTGCCGCACTGGCTAAACTCGACAAGTTGTGACGACGTCTAGTTGGCTCTGCGCCTTCCATCTGCAGACACAGAGACAGCAGGTGGGTAGCGGCAGCAGGCTGCAGGTGTCCGAAGGCTGTGACCTCTGGCACGCGCTAATTGCGGTGCAGGCGGCAGTGTCACGGCGCCGCTACACGTCCCTCGGCCGCACGCAGCCCGTGTTCCTCTGGTCCTGGCTCGTCTCGCTACATACACACACCACACCACCGGCCTGGCTATTAAGCAAGGGGCGAGCCGGCAGCTAGCGGGCCAGCGGCGCGGAAAATACCCGCCGCGGGCAGCTGTCACTTTCCCAGGCAGTTTGCTCTGCAGGAGTCGGGGGGGGGGGGGGCAGCCCCAGGAATTTCCCACTAGCTTAAGGGAAAAGCGCTCCTCCACTTTACATCAGCCTTCCCACTGCATCTCATCTCCCCCTATATGCGAGTAAACTTACATCTACATACTGAATTTCTAAGTTAGCCACCAAATCGCCCCCATTCCTCCCCCACACACTCGTGAAGCTGTCATTCATACATGCCTACAAGCATCTGATTACAAATCGTTGAGTCATCTGATAACTACTTACCAACACAGTTTTTTAATTCTCTAAACATTGCTGCGACCAATATTGAGAACTGTTTCCATTTTCCTCAAAAGCTACACTACCGGCCATTAAAATTGTTACACCAAGAAGAAATGCAGATGATAAACGGGTATTCATTGGACAAATATATTATACTAGAACTGACATGTAGTTACATTTTCACGCAATTTGGGTGCATAGATCCTGAGAAATCAGTACTTAGAACAACCAACTCTGGCCGTAAAAACGCCCTTGATACGCCTGGGCATTGAGTCAAACAGAGCTTGGATGGCGTGTACAGGTACAGCTGCCCATGTAGCTTCAACACGACACCACAGTTCATCAAGAGTAGTGACTGCCGTATTGTGACGAGCCAGTTGCTCGGCCACCATTGACCAGACGTTTTCATTTGGTGAGAGATCTGGAGAATGTGCTGACCAGGGCAGCAGTCGAATATTTTCTGTATCCAGGAAGGCCCGTACAGGACATGCAACATGCGGTCGTGCATTATCCTGCTGAAATGTAGGGTTTCGAAGGGATCGAATGAAGGGTAGAGCCACGGATCGTAACACATCTGAAATGTAACGTCCACTGTCCAAAGTGCCGTCAATGCGAACAAGAGGTGACCGAGACGTGTAACCAATGGCATCCCATACCATCACGCCAGGTGATACGCCAGTATGGCGATGACGAATACACGCTTCGAATGTGCGTTCACCGCGATGTCGCCAAACACGGATGAGACCATCATGATGCTGTAAGCAGAACCTGGGTTCATCCGAAAAAATGACTTTTTGCCATTCGTGCACCCAGGTTCGTCGTTGAGTACACCATCGCAGACGTTCCTGTCTGTGATGCAGCGTCAAGGGTAGCCACAGCCATGGTCGCCGAACTGATAGTCCCTGCTGCTGCAAATGTCGTCGAACTGTTCGTGCAGATGGTTGTTGTCCCCATCTGTTGACTCAGGGAGCGAGACGTGGTTGCACGATCCGTTACTGTCATGCGGATAAGATGCCTGTCATCTCGACCGCTAGCGATACGAGGCCGATGGGATCCATCACGGCGTTCCGTATTACCCTCCTGAACCCACCGATTCCACATTCTGCTAACAGTCATTGGATCTCGACCAACGCGAGCAGCAATGTCGCGATGCGATAAACCGCAATCGCTATAGGCTACAATCCGACGTTTATCAAAGTCGGAAATGCTCTGAAAAGCTAATCATTTGCATATCACAGCATCATCTTCCTGCCGGTTAAATTTCGCGTCTGTAGCACGTCATCTTCGTGGTGTTGCAATTTTAATGGCCAGTAGTGTATTTCCTTCCTAAACTATCAGCACTACAATCACATAATTTTGCAAGTACCTTCAGTGGGACAAGTGATTACTGCCTGAAACATTTATTGTTTATAACGTTCACAGTAAAGAAGTGATCAACTTGAATGTCATACCTGATGCTGAAGTTTTTTACTGAATGATCAGTGAAAACGCTGTAAGCGATCAACTGTTACTCTTTAATTGCCGGCCGGAGTGGCCGTGCGGTTCTAGGCGCTACAGTCTGGAACCGAGCGACCGCTACGGTCGCAGTTTCGAATCCTGCCTCGGGCATGGATGTGTGTGATGTCCTTAGGTTAGTTAGGTTTACGTGGTTCTAAGTTCTAGGGGACTGATGACCTCAGAAGTTAAGTCGCATAGTGCTCAGTGCCATTTGAACCGTTTGAACTCTTTCATTATTTTGCGGGCTTTGGGGGATGGGTTGGGGTGGGGTGGGGGGCAGTCAGTGACAAAAAATTTCTAAAAGGATTGAAATTACATCTAAAGTTTTTTGGAGGCCGCTGCTCTCATTCTCATCATCAACTCGTCATCAATATCATTTCCTTCCAGTGAGCCAGGTAGGAACTTCGTGAAAGGTACGCCTTCATTCATTTCTGCCCTAACACAGCTTTTCTCTCTCCACTGCATTCCACGTACTTTGCTCTTGACATCTTCATTAACCTGACCTGCCCATCTATTCCTAGGCCACCCAGTTGGTCTTTTTCCTGGTAACTACATTTCGAAATACTAACGTGATGCCACTCCACTGTATACTATAACTTCACAAATAAACCATCAAAATTCAATACTGCACACAAAATCGAAAGAACTGTCTTTTTCGTACACTTGCTAACGCGAAGCTAACGTATTATCGTTTTGAAATTCCTCTACCTACACCCAGACATTACAGGGGCTACAGGGATGACGCAGGTAGCCGTTTCAGGTCATCCGAGGCGCTTAAGGAGGATCTCGGAATTCCAAACAACACTTTTGTTTCTTTTACAAGGATCGAAGCATCTTTAAATCCAATAAAAAACTGATTTTTTTTAAATTCTATAGTGATGGTACCGTTAAGTTTACCACTAGTCTCATCTTTGCTGCTACTCATTACTTCCGTCTTTCTCCGGCTTACTCTCAATCTCTTTTTTTTGCTCATTAGACTGTTCATTACATTCAACAAGTGCTGCAGTGCTTCCTCTCTTTCACTAAGAATACCAATGTCATCAGACAATTTTATAGACGAATTTCTTTCAGAGTGAATTATGATTCCACTTCTCGACCTTTCCCTAATTCCGTCATTGTTTCTTCGATGTTTAGTTTGAACAGATGCTTTCTTATGCGACTACTTCCGTCTTGGTCTTCCATCCTTATTTTCCCCTCTTCGTTTTGTGCGTACTATATATTATTGGTATTTCCCTATAGCTACCACGTATGTTCTAAGACTTTCAAACATCTTGCACAATTTACATTGTCGAACGCTTTATCTACGTCCAAAAGCCGGCCAGAGTGGTCGAGTAGTTCTAGGCGCTTCAGTATGGAACCGCGAGACCGCTACGGTCGCAGGTTCGAGACCTGCATCTGGCATGTATGTGTGTGATGTCCTTAGGTTAGTTAGGTTTAGGGACTGATGACCTCAGCTGTTAAGTCCCATAGTGCACAGAGCCATTTCTTACGTCCACAAGTCCGATGGTCCTGTCTTGATTTGCATAAATAAAGTTCGATCTTCAAGGCCTGAAACGTACCTTGCAATGCAATTATACCCATATCATTGTGACTGAAAGCAATTCTTCACGTATTTGGAAAGTCTGTGCACATGCACATTCTTTTTTCCTTTGCAGCTCTTTGAAATATGAACCTACCAATACACTCACATACAACTTGAGCTTAAATCACTCACTCGTAACGAATTCTGTAGCAGGTATATGTAGAGAAATAAATATTAGAATGTAGACTGTGAAAACAACGTAACGCATATCATTTTGACAAGGAATACACTGAAACACGAACCGGTAGTACTTCGCGTCTGTTTGTGTTTCAGTGGTCAGCATCTGCTATCTACAAAGCTTTCTGATTGCATGCAGCTTAAAGACCCCACCCCAAACACACACACACACCCACACACACACACCACACAAACTCGCGCGCGCCACATAGCTGCCACATATACGGCCCTAAAAGAACAAGCAGGATAAAACAGTGACCGCACGTGGTATTTGCGTTTGCATACGTGAGTGAACAGTCACTTATCCGAGTAGCAATAGTCAAAATGAAAAGAGAGAAAGACATGAAGAGAGAGAGAGGGTATTTACAGTTCGACAGTATTGCTGAAGCCAACTCTCATATCGAGACGTGAATTCCCGACAGGAAAAAAATGGTTCAAATGGCTCTGAGCACTATGGGACTCAACTGCTGAGGTTATTAGTCCCCTAGAACTTAGAACTAGTTAAACCTAACTAACCTAAGGACATCACACACATCCATGCCCGAGGCAGGATTCGAACCTGCGACCGTAGCGGTCTTGCGGTTCCCGACTGCAGCGCCTTTAACCGCACGGCCACTTCGGCCGGCCCCGACAGGAAAAATGAACCTTTTCTGCATTTTTAACCGCGCGCTTTTTTTAACACACGACTGTGGCTCTAAAAACCGTTTACATCGTCGTCATCATGCGATCATCATTATCCGATAATCCGTTGATGATCATCGGATTATCCGATGATAGATCATCAGTATCACCATCATAGTTGGAGAATCATCATGAAGTCATCAAATGATCATGGACCCATAAGGCCATGGCCGGCCGGTGTGGCCGTGCGGTTAAAGGCGCTTCAGTCTGGAACCGCGTGACCGCTACGGTCGCAGGTTCGAATCCTGCCTCGGGCATGGATGTGTGTGATGTCCTTAGGTTAGTTAGGTTTAATTAGTTCTAAGTTCTAGGCGACTGATGACCTCAGAAGTTAAGTCGCATAGTGCTCAGAGCCATTTGAACCATAAGGCCATGGGCTATCATAACAAGCTTGGCTCAATCTCCTTCTTTCTAGAGCTTCATTCTTCTAGTTGCCTCAACTCCCAGTAGGGATAACTCATTTCACTGCTCATATCAGCACAGTCTTGATCTGTCAAGGAAATAAATCTTACATGCTTTTCCCCCGTCACAGCTCTGGTAATTGCATTTTCTCACATCCATGCTACAAGAGTTGCTAACGAGATCTGCTTGGTTTTCAAAAATTCTTGTAATCCCAGAACGACCCATTGTATCCTTAACTTTTTTTTGTCCACTGTCTCGACTCGAATCCAACTTTGACAGGTACGATCATCGCGATCGCACGTATTTCTAAGATTCGAATTTCTTTCTATCCATCCTCGAAGCCGTCGATGTTTGCAAAACACATGACCAATTCTTGTCATTTCAGAAGTTTCACCAGACCGAAGAAGTATTTCGCTCTTGCTTTTTTTCAGTCAATGTCCAATTCATTACACACGGTCAACTGAACTCCCAGGCATCTGAATTTTCACATTAACAGGCTGTGGATTTTCTCTTGCACGTGTATTCGATCTTACTTTCACCGATGATCTGCATATCTCCAGAATGAATTTTCCCTCTGTAGCAGAGTGTGCACGGATTTGAAACTTCCTAGCACATAAAAATTGTGTGCGGGACGGGGATTCGAACATGGAAAGATTGAAAGATAGGATACATACTGGCGGAAGTAAAGCTGTAGCGAAGATCGTGGGACATGTTTAGATGGCTCAGCCAGTACAGCACTTGCCCGTGGAAGGCAAGGTCCCGTGGTCAGGTTCGGTCCAGTACACAGTTTTAATCCGCCAGGAAGATCTGGACTTTTGTAGCTTGCTGCAAGGTGCTGCCATACGTTTCAGCCATTCTTTGTCCTAGCTTACCACCATCATGTGTTTGTAATCACAAATTTTAATTGCTTTCAAGATACTAGAAGATGGACTGGGCCCGAAATATGCTGTGAATGTGGAAATAAAGTCTCCAGAAACAGCAACAAGATTTTTCAGCAACCAACAAGCATTTTTAGAGTCATTTTTATTATAAAGTTACTTTGACTTTTCTATACGCTAAATCTGTCCTTCCGACGATCATTTCCTTTTGCATATAATCATATTTTTTCTGCAACCTTCTGATTTCATTCCTATGTAGTTTACATTGCCGTATTCCTTAAATTTTCCTTAACATTTTTGTACTTCCTTTTTTCATCTGACAGTTCAAATAAGTATTTTGTTAGGGTTTCTGCCTTGTACCTGTGTTTGTCTGTCCAACGTGCTGTGGTTATTATTATTCCAGTATCAGCAGATTCGGATACCTTCAAACGGATATAATCATCCCTCAATGCACCTGCCATATTTCGTTCCATCTTATTACAGTAGTCGGAAGCGGTCGTATAAAGACAATGGTACATCGAACTGTCGACTTCTACCGCTGTCAGATGGTACCTCAGCGGAATTGTGGTGGGACGCAAGCCAAAGCCAAGATGAGGTGGGCAAAGAAAACGGGGAGGTAAGGAGGATGGCGGAGGTGGCGCGTGTTCCGCAGATTACAGCGGCGCCGTCTTTTGTCACCGAAGGACGGCAGCCATTTTTGCGGTGGCTGAGTGACGCGTTGTGGCGGTCCCCAGCAAGTAGCCAGCGCCCACCACCGCTCATCCATCACCGCCAGAGGCAGCAGTGACTCCCGTGGCTGCGGCCAGAGGGCAGCAGCGGCGCTCGGCCACCTCCAGTGTTGCTTCCCGCGGGAAATCCCCTTATTGCGGGGGACTTCCGAATATCGACACAGTCCACTTCATGGGGAACAGAAACTGGAGTGAAGCCCGTGGTACCATGCATGCTTCCTAAATTAACAAATTTACACAAACATTGAAACGTTTATCAACAGTATTAACTCACCATCAAGCAGACAAAATTTTAAAAAAGTTCAGTCGCCTCAAGTTACATCAGGCTCACACTACATAACACCGCCCGCAGCTTTGATAAAGCCCTTACGTCATATACAGCTGAAGGCTCTTATTGACAGCGGTAGCTGTTGTGTATGAGCACAAGAGCACGTGAGTATTGACACCTTGTGGATTTATTTGTTGTTTTTCTTTGAATGCTCTTGAACGTAATGTATACGGGGTAACCTAAAATACACGGCACGAAATTTGGAGACACTGTAATCTGAAATAAACGGCACTAAATTTATGCTATGCCACATTGCTCATCCTCTACTCTCCATGAAACTTGACATCAAATGGTTCAAATGGCTCTGAGCACTATGGGACTTATCATCTGTGGTCATCAGTCCCCTAGAACTTAGAACTACTTAGACCTAACTAACCTAAGGACATCACACACATCCATGCGCAAGGCAGGATTCGAACCTGCGACCGTAGCGGTCACGCGGTTCCAGACTGAAGCGCCTAGAACCGCACGGCCACACCGGCCGGCACTTGGCTCCAGGATCGCGAGAACACTTTTCAGTTGCGCACATTTTAAAGAGCTTTTGCGTAAGCGCAACTGGCGTAATGTAATTGCCTTACGGGTCTTGTAAGAGGGCTATTCGTAAAGTAAGGTCCGATCTGGTGCGAAATGTAAACCACAGTGAAAACCTGATGAAGCTTTGCACAGATGTGTTGAGGAATGTCTGTAGTATGCCCGTCGTCGCGTCACGTTGTTCTTTTCAGTGCTGAACGCACAGTCGGCACGTAAATGTATCTAGAAAATAGTGTCTCCCGACAAGTATGAGGGCCTGGTGAGAGATTTCGCGCGAAATCATCCAGCCCACATAACTATCGTGCGTTTCCTCATTCATGACATCAAAAAATGGCTCTGAGCACTATGGGACTTAACATCTGAGGTTATCAGTCCCCTAGACTTAGAACTATCTAAACCTAAGGACATCACATACATCCACGCCCGGGGTAGGATTCGAACCTGCGACCGTAGCAGCAGCGCGGTTCCGGACTGAGGCGCCTAGAGCCGCTCGGCCAAGGCAGTCGGCCATTCATGACATCTCTCTACGGCACACGGCAGGGGCAGTAAAGATGCTCCTGCAGCGTTTCCGATGGGAAGTGTTTGATCACCCACCCCGTAATTGGCTCTCCCAGATACCTCGCGAATCGCTGGCTATGAAGACAATATTTTCGCACAGCAAAAGGCTGTAGACCAATGTAAAGAATCTGTGGCTTTTTTCTGTGTCGAGGGTATTCGAAAGTTGGTGCAATGGTACGACAGATGTCTAAGTTGGCGCGGCGACTACATATAGAAGTATCTGG